>NC_132878.1:31528260-31733260 GCF_030463535.1 Salminus brasiliensis
ATCCCACCCCTTTGTCTCTGTTATGCACACTTTCACTTATTTGATGTGTGTGTGTGTGTGTGTGTGTGTGTGTACAGTACAGTAACTGTTAAATTTTTGTATGTGCATACTTTTATTGTATTATTTAACATAGTTTTGTATAACAGCACAAACACCCAGAATCAGAATCATTAGATTTAAATAAAAATTAGATTTAAAATCGAAATCTGAATCTGTTGAAACTTTATTTTAGTCATTTTTCAAGTAAGAAGGTATTTATTATGGTCAGTGCTCTCACAAACGAAGGAAATGTAATGTAATAATAAAATAAATAAAATAAATAGAAAATACACAACATACAATTAAAGTGTTCAACACATCTACATGTGGAAACCATAGAACAGCTAACATAAACAGAATCAAAATTAGAGTGTGTATCTAAGTCTAACTCAAAAGTAAAATCAGAAGCATAACTGTGATCCCAGTCAGAATATGAACCAGACTGAGAAGCAGAATTGGAATTCCAATTAACATCAAAAGCAAAATCTGAATTAAAATTTAAAACTAGAATCAGAAGTAGTATCAAAATCAGATTCAGATTTAGGACTGGAACCAGAGTGTGATAATCTAATTAATAGAATTAGAAATCAATAGAATTAGTGGAATCATGATTGGAGTAAGTATTAAAATCATAACTATAATAAGAATCTGAATCAAATTTAGATTAAGAATTGTAATTCAACTTAGAATCAGAATGAGAATTAAAAATTAATATCAAAAGCAGAATATGAATTAGCACTACAACCAGAATCTGAATTAAAACTAGTATCATCATCATAATTACAAAATGATCAGAACCAGAACCAGAATAATAACAGTCAAATTATATAAAATAATCATATATAAAATATTTATTCTTACAAGCAGAATGAATATAATACACACATATTGTAATAAAAAAATTATAAATGAAAGAAATTATCAAAATACAATATGAATATATCAAACTGTACGGGTTCAGCAGAGCATTAGGGCTGCTGCCATAATGGATTTGATATATAGAGAAAACTTGAGTCATGATGAGAACATTTGTTATTTCTCTCTATTTCTCTCTCTCTCTCTCTCTCTCTCTCTCTTTTACCAACCACTGCTGCTTCCTGTGACCTTTTCCCAACTGCACGGCCCGTGTGAACAAGCATATACTGCTGTGTATAGGTGTGCATGGTGTTTCTATATCTTTCTGTATGAGTGTGTGAGCTCCTGTGCTCTCCCTAACCTTAACCACACACACACAGACACACACGACTAGCCCTACCCCAATCTTAACCTCAGCAACCAAAAGGTCGGCTTTATCTATTTTTTTCTTTTAATAATAAAAGCTATGCCATTAAAGCATTTCATTTACTCTTGGAGAACAGCCACAAGTCCCAGCAGCTACTAAATACTCAAAGTTCAATATTTCCCCTCTAACAACTGTACACGTGCACCAGCAAGGACATTTCTGTCTGACAGCAAGTGTCAGAGTGAGAGACTGACAGAGACTTCCTCCTTCCAGTCGGACAAAAAAACAAAAAACAAACAAACAAAAAAAAACATCATCAACTGGTCACTGGGGACAAGTGGCAAACCTATGACTATTAGAGATAGGTCTTCAGTTCGGACCACAGACATCAAAACGTGGCCAAATAATAATAAAAAAAGAGAACTCTATTCTCATCTGCTAGCATCGCTATGGGATTTTGGGAGTATATTAGCAGCAAGCTAATGGCGATGCATATGAACGTTGTTTGGCAGTTTGAGACAGTAGTTTGGTAGTTTTATGAACATTTAATAAGATAAGAGATGTTCCATATTATCAATGTGAAGCTTGAGCAGGACAGACGTGAGCATATACATGAAGTTGCTTGTAGTGTATGTGTTTTACAGTGACTCTTTCAGTAAAGAGTGCTGGCACAGAGCTGCTTCAGTTTCTAACAACTGACTCAAACCTGCTCACACTCCTGCTCACATCCACAGCCAGAAATGTATCTAGAACCTTTAGTAGGTAAATAAGGTGAAAAAGAAATTGGTCCTAACCAAATAAAACACCTTATTATGCCTTATTAATTCTACTGTTGGTTATTTGGCATGTAAGGCCTTCATCTCAGGTCCTAAAGTTCTAACCAATAAGAAAGCTTGCTAGGCTGTGTCTACTAGAAAACACACAGAAAAAAAAATCCTGAATAGTTGTCTGGTGGCTTCAAAAATGTAAAACATTTTGCTCTTAACCAAAACCACGATTTAATAGGACTTTAATACAACAGTATGCTTTAATATAGTCTTATTTCAATATTCTAGTTTGTTCTATTTTACCAAATGGGTCAAGTATATTTTATCAAATTTAAAATACAACAGAAAAAAAAAATATGCTCAGATAAATAGATAAATTCATAGACCTCTGAAGTGTTGTAGAAGCTGGAGTCTCTTTGATGGAAACAAAAGGCATTTTAGAACATCACCGCTAACTTGTAATGCAACATTGATATTACCAGATAAGCTAACACTCCTACGTTCTGAAATGATGGCAGATGAAACACTTTTTACAGAAGATTTACAGAATTTACAGATTGCAGAATGACAACACAACTCCAGTGCTTTAGTAGGCCTGTTCTGAAGGCCTAGAAAGCCCTTAGTGTCTCCATGACGCATAGATGTAGCACCATATACACAGAGCAAAGTGTGTACATCATATAACGACCCACGACCTACGAAGCCTACACACTATCACACAGTTCAGAAGCCTCAGACAGACTTAGCTGCATTGTACTGCAAACTCACACTTTGTGTGCAAATCCCAAAACCAGGAGTGGTTGCAAAACCACACTGACAAACAGCTCGCCGCCAAAACTCATTTTTCGCTTATTTTTTTACTCACACTTACCATGTAATCTCTGAAATATGACCTTTTTTTCCAGTCACCGCCGCTGTCATCTTAGGCCTCTTCAATTTCAACATGTCTGTTTTCGCCTGCAGACAGTTTCAGTCTTTTTTTGACTTTCTGTCATCGTTGCTGTTGCTCAAACCCACAGAAGGCCGGGAACCAGCATCACAGATTACATCAGCTGTGTCTTTCTTTTTCTCTCTTTCTCTCTCGCTATCTCTCACAGTGACATATGGCCCTGAATGTTGACATGCTAGCTGCACATGCCCTTTTTACGAGTATGACCATGACCTTTAGGTTTTAGTCTCTTTCATTGGAAATGAATGTAGTGTATTGTATGTATTGGGGTTAAATAGGTTCACTGTGATGCATCAATATGATGGGTTAAATATGACCTATAAACATTGTGATGCATCAGTCTGATGGTGTTTGCCCAACTACACTAAAAGTCAGTGTTTTTCTTTTTAGAAATTCAGTGTCTTAATACTTTTAAACATGTGGCTTAATACTTTTAATTCAGTGTCTTATTTACTTTTAAAGTAAAAAAAAAAAATTAAAATAAAATAAAATAAAATCTCCACCTAAATCCAAGTATGCAAATGATTTCTTCTGTTTTTAGTGATGTTACAAAAGATAAATCTTAGCAATGTCAGGGACATTTTATATGATTTATTTAAAAGAAAGTTAAAATTGGCCATTTGTATTTTTGAGCCCACTTGTGGTGACATTTATAAATAATTTATGAATAGTTCTGACCAGAGGAGGATGGGTCCCCCTTGTGAGTCTGGGTTCCTCCCAAGGTTTCTTCCTCCAGGGAGTTTCATGTCTTCTTATGTTGTTGATTTCTTGTCTTTTTACTAATTACTGATTGTGTAAAGCTGATTTGTGACAATGCCATACTATTTAAAAAGCAGTAAACAAAAAGGTTATATATATATATATATATATATATATATATATATATATATATATATATATATATATATATATATATCAGACTGTTTATGTGATGCAATCTGCTGTGGTACAGCAGTGAGCTCACACACATAACGACGGGTCCGAAATCATCCACTACCTACTAATTCTGTTCCCTGTAATAGCGCTCGATATATAGTGAACTAGATTTACACATGTGGGACAGCAAATAAAATCAGGGTCAGGCCCAGCTTCAGAAAAGCATGAGGAAACAGTATATCATCACTGTCATGCAAAAACTGTATTTCCATTTTTGCAGATTTTAGTTTTTTTAGATTTTTTTTTCAGATTTAAGATATGAGGCTTTGATCAATGTGCTTATTAATCTCAATATTATTGTATATTATATTATATATACTTATATTATTATTCATTATGAACGTGATTAATATTTACCTTACTGTATCTATACCGCATTATAGGCGCTACGGTCTTGCCGGTGTCACGCTGCTGTATGTGTACATGGTCTTTCAGGCAGCAGGGGGCGCCAGCAAAACTACCACTGCCGTATTGCCACCGTTCCTCAGTTGCCGGTCCGCGAAGCTGTCTGCTATCAAACCACCCATTGTTTTCTAAGAATTCAGCTAAAACTCAGCAGACCTGAGCTGTGAAAGTGTTCCTGTCACCGTGTGCACCGGACAGTCCTTTACGAGTATGCCTTTCCAGTATCCAAACGTGTATCGAGATGAAGCGGTGGTGAGTCGCCGGTCTCCTACAGTCGCTCTATCTGCAGCATCATCGCTGCTAAAGTCCAGCTAGCGCGGAGAATGAATGGCCGCTAACGCTAGCCGTAGCTCAGCCTGCTAGCCGGCGAACAGATGGAGGCTAACGTTAGCATTTGTTTGTTTTGGCAGAGCCTGGGTGGATGCTAACATGGCCGTTAGCTCGTTCTCAAAGCGAATGAATAGGCGGATGCTAACGTTAGCATCTGCGCGAGTCGAGAGAGAAGGGTGGATGCTAACGTTAGCGTTAGCAAGGTTTTGTAGATGGTAGCTAGCTAGCTTAATGCTGCTAGCTAAAACCTTTGAAAGCTAAATTGACCACATTGCGGCCTAATCTACTCAAAAGCAAGACACTTAAATGATGGGTTTAATGTGTGTGAAGGAAAAGAGGAGACCTTTTATACAAGATAATCATCCGGTAATGAAGCTGGGGCTTTAGAGCCACAGTGATGATGAAAACACAGCCATTATAGCTAGCTAGCTACATGATCACAGTATACAAGGTTCACGACATCACCTTCTACCATTTCATGTGAATAATAGGTGCAGTCTGATAAAAAAAAGAAAGAGAAACATGTCATATAAAACCAGATTAGTTTAGTGTTGGCAAACTGCTGCTGCTGTTGCATGGTGCTGGTCTGGTAGTGTAGTCCCAGACTCGGTGTCATGTATTCCAATAATACAACAGTATTATATTATATGTAAGATGATAGCTATGTAAGACAACTCTGAACACTCTGAGGAATGAGTGTTGTTTATTTATTGTGTTGCTGTGTGACACCAATGCCAGTGAGGGGAAGGGGAATGTTTTGACATAATATTCTCACACTAAATTTAACCCTAAGTGCCTTTAAACAGCTCCTGTGGGGGGGGGGGGGGGGGGGGGGGGTGTTGATATGTGTGTGTGTATATATATATATATATATATATATATATATATATATATATATATATATATATATATGGGAATCTGATGTGTGTGGCTGGCTGTGTGTGTCATTAGGTGGATGACTACCATGGACGCAAGGTTCCTGACCCGTACAGCTGGCTGGAGGATTCAGACAGTGAGAAGACTCAGGTGAGTTGAAGCCGAGCAGTGCATTTCAAAAACTTGAGGCGATGAAGTAAATGAACAGTTAATTGTGGGCAAAGGTACTGACTAATAGAAGCTACGTTTCTTTATACAAATATAGCTTTATTAATATACCATCCAAACCCACCAGTGGATTTACATGTGTGTTTGATATGGAATGCAAATTGTAGAGGCAAATCTCACTATCATTAATGGATAAAAAAAAAATGTATATTATTGGTTGAAACTGTGGTAAAACAGTCTGTCAGGTACCAGACAGTGTATTCATAACACACTTTGTCTAATAATGTCTTAAAAAAATTGATCTCTTCTGACATCTGGTTCCGTTCACCACTACTGGGAACTATTCTGATAGTATCGACTTTGCTAAAATATTAAGTGTTTACTGTGTTATTCAGTGTTGCAAACCTTTAAAAGAATGAATGCAGTTCGCCTTCATAGTTGTTTTTTTCCTTGATGTTTATGATGATCGTAATCATTTGACAAGAGTCCAATTTCTCTTTTCACCCTCCACTGTGGTTTCCCGTCCCTCTCTCTCTTTCTTAGGCCTTTGTGAATGCTCAGAACCAGTTGACGTTGCCCTTCCTAGAGGAGTGTTCAGTCAGAGAGATTTTCAAAGAGCGCATGACTGAACTCTACGACTATCCCAAATACAGCTGCCCCTTCAAGCGCGGGAATAGGTGACGTTTTGGAAAGATCTTAAATATCTTGAAGCTTTAAAAATTAAAATGGTCTGAGTTTAGGCCTGGGCGATATGGTAAAAATACTACATCACAGTGTTTAAAGACCTTTTTTTGCAATGCACAATATTTATCACAATACATGTGATCACTGACTTAAAACATCAGTAGCGACAGATTCTCCTAAACTGCTGTTCAGATAATCTCCTGTACTTCATACAGTGCTTTTTATTCAGCATCTGCTGCACTTCATCTAACTAAACCAGTCTAATTACACTATTTGTAGTGAAACCTGCAGCCAATCAGTGTTTATTGAGCACTAACAGTATCCTCCATATGCTTAGAAAAGCATGTTATTATTACAACAACAAAATGTATCCCCATATGATAAAATATTGTCACATTGCCCAGCTCTATCTGGGTAAAATTTTTATTGTTTTCTTTTGTGTTTATGCTAGGTATTTTCACTTCTATAATACTGGCTTGCAGAACCAAAGTGTTCTCTACGTTCAGGAGAACCTGGAGGCAGAACCGAGTGTGTTTCTCGACCCAAACACGTTCTCAGATGATGGAACTGTAGCTTTGCGAGGTAACTTGCTGTGTGACCTTTTCGGTTTTTAATCAGATCAAGCACAGCTGTAATCCAGAGGTTTGTGCCACTACTGCTTTTGTGTGGCTGGATGAATTGACTCTGTCAAGTGGATCTGGTGCAAAAATGAAATTAAAATGCTGTAAAGCAGTTTTTACATATGCTGCTCTTTCTATCCCTTTCTCTTCTCAGGTTATGCATTCTCAGAGGATGGTGAGTACCTGGCATACGGTACCAGTGCAAGCGGTTCTGACTGGGTGGAGATCCACTTCCTGCGAGTGGATGGAGCCACGGCTCTGGAGGACCGGCTGGAGAGAGTGAAGTTCAGCTGCATGTCCTGGACCCATGATGGAAAAGGCCTATTCTACAATTCTTACCCTGAGCAGGAGGGCAAGAGTGACGGTAGCTAGCGTAGTTAAAAACACACAAATCACACACTCGCACACACCCCTGGATGTGTGACAAAGTAAGAGGTCTTGCTTAGTTTTACCAAATGCTGGATGTTTTGTCTCAATATGGTTCATCCCTTATTAATTGGACACATCACTATTGGTACTTGTACTACATGCCTAACCTGCTCTGGGGCAGGTTCCTTTTGGGATCCTAGATCATAAACAGCTCTTGGACCAGTCAAGTCTATACGTTTTTAAGCACTCGAGGACAGCTTTCAGATCATTATAATAATTATTAGGGGAATTTTCGAAATGTAAAACTAAACAAAATGAAAAAGAAATGATCACATCTGACTGAGTAAACGCATGTATCCTGATTGGAGTTAAATAGTAATAACCTGTTGACAGATCTCTGCTGAAGCTGAGAGGTTTCACACTGACTGATCGAGAAGACACAAGAACCAGCATGATCTGAGCACTGACAGTATAATTAATTGTGGGCTCTAGACATGGGTCACTGTTGTTTTTATTTGCACTATAACTGCTTATTAGTGATCTTAATATAAAGTTGTATCTGTTACAAGTAAAACAAAATACAGATTTTTAGAACTGTCTGTCCACTTTTTTGTTAAAGAATTTCTTTTGATGCAAATGTGTTTCAGATAGCTTTCGTACATGCATCAATCAACATTATGCAATATTAATAATATTATATATATTATTATATATATCATTAATAATAATAATAATAATAATAATAATGACCATGATCATAACCCTTAACCCTGCCTCTGTCTTCTCTCAGGCACGGAAACATCCACTAATCTGAATCAGAAGCTGTATTACCACGTGCTGGGAACTCCGCAGTCTCAGGATGTGCTGTGTGCAGAGTTCCCCGACCAGCCGAAGTGGATGAGTGGAGCTGAGGTAATCCACAAACTCACTGATTTACTCTCAGTATTTGTGTGCATGCCCACATTCTCACATGTACCACAAACTACAGCCGTGGCACTTCACATATGTAAATGAGTTCTCACATAAGTAAGTGCTGACTGTGCTCATGCTCATCCCACTACGAAATCATATACTATGAAACAGTGTGAAATATTTTTTGTGCATCTATGTGTGTTTGTAGGTATCTGACGACGGCCGTTACGTGTTGTTGTCTATCAGAGAAGGGTGTGACCCAGTAAACAGGCTGTGGTACTGTGACCTCAACACACTGCCTGATGGCATTACAGGTGCTCATCTATGCATTTTAAGATTTTTAAATGCTTATATTCAAGTGAAGTGCTTTGTTTGAAAATGGCTCATTTTAAAGCACAGTAGTTTTAAATGTAAAAATCAAGGAAAAACATTAGTCAATAAACATTTAAGGTATGGACTCTTTAAAGCAACATTATGTAGCATTTGTGCCAAAATCATTGTGATGCTCCACTGACTTGTAAAAGGGAAAATGTTGGCTCAACACACTGCTAACAGCACTATGTGGTATTGGCACATTTATGGGTTTACTGTTGGAGCATTTCTGTTGGTTAATTTTTAAAGAAATTCATCATCAACTTCCAGATTCACATTATGTCAAAACTTGAAAAACGACCAAAAGGGGAGAGAAGATTTTTGTGTGATGGTGAACACTGTAATGGACTGCATGATATCTAGGAAAATTGACATTGCATTGTTTTTTTCCTGCAATATGTATATTGCAACATTACATTATATTATACATTACAAAAATGACAGTTTTTTTCATTCAGTGATCTGAGTCTGTGTATCCAAGATTGGAGTAAAATGAATGATATTGGGTCATTATAATCTGCCTCTAGTAGATCTGTCATGACAAGTGACAACAGTGTGGATTTTCCTTTTGTAAGAAGCAAAAAAAAGTGAAAAAATGCAAACATTGCACATGTGCACATTGTGATGATGATGCTAAAATGATCTGTTGTGCAGCTCTAGCATAGTCTATTTAATTGCTCTTTCAGGTTGTCCCTTTTTATGTTGGAGTAATCTTAATGTTTGGTCTTGCTGTGTGTCTTTTTGTGTTTCCATCTTTAATGACAGGCTTGTTGCCATGGGTGAAGCTGATTGACAACTTTGATGCAGAATACGAGTACGTAACAAATGAGGACACCGTGTTCACGTTTAAAACGAACCTGGATGCGCCACGTTACCGTCTCATAAATGTGGATTTCGCCAACCCAGGACAGAGCCAGTGGAAGGAACTCGTTCCTCAACATGATAAAGACGTCATCGGTGAGATTTTACTGGCCACAGGTTTATTTATACAGTTCCTGTAAAAAGCTTGGAGTTTCCTGATTAAATGTGTGTGGGTTTTATATATATATATATATATATATATATATATATATATATATATATATATATATATATATATATATATGCTTGAATATTCTTTTTTGAACAAATATTAGTAGCTAAGTTATTATGAATTCTAAATTTGTTTTCTATACGAAGTTTATATTGGCATAAAACAATTCACGAACACTTTTATTAATGAATAAATAGAATTAATTAAGCAAACATTGAGTGTATAAGCTGTGTTAGGGCACGGGGGGAAGAGATGTGAGAAACCTTTGACTGTTGCTGTATGTGTATTTGGGGTGAATGCCTTATATTAATGAATACAACGAGATTACATCAACATACTTCAATTTAATTAATACATACAGGCAGCGCTTGATATTAGGGCTGAAATTCTTCACTTAAACTACATCTTAATTGCTTCAGTTCAGATTCACTGAGTCACTGTCACTGGTGTCACTGTCAAAATAATTATGGACCTGCCTGTAGTTTAAAAACTAAAGATTCAACTCAACTTAGAGACGCTAGATACAGCATTAAAAGCAAGACAGCACACTATCTGCAGATATGTCAAACAATCGATTTCATTTAATGGCCAATTAAACATCCCCTCTCCTCTTTTTCAGTTTTTGCTACCTGCTCGTACTCCACCCACCTGTTCGTGTGTTATCTTCACGATGTGAAGAATGTGTTGAAGATGTATCAACTGGAATCAGGAGAGGAGCTGAAGACTTTTCCTTTAGAAGTGGGTTCCATCGTCGGTTTCACCGGCCGCAAGAAGGACTCTGAAATTTTCTACTACTTCACCTCTTTCCTCTCGCCAGGTGGGGGCAGCCTTACAAACCCGGACACCCAACCCCCTTAAAACCTAGGCTTATTTTTCAGATTCAATTTTAAGACCTGTTATTAATTAAACCCTGTGAATTAATTGGTGCCCACATTGGATTACACACTATCTACTGTGGAGCTTTCAGTGTCTACTATAAATGTTTCTGTAGTCACTATGAAAGTAGGGTCATTTATGTTGTTTGAGGGTGAGGAGTTGGGCCCACATACAGGCTTTTAGGGTTTAAAGAGTTAAATGTGTGTGTATGCATGTATCTCAGAATCTCCCTCTAATGTTGACTCTCTCTTCCGCAGCCATCATCTACCATTGCGACCTAACCAAAGCTCCTCTACAGCCACACGTCTTCAGAGAAGTCACAGTTAAGGGCTTCAACCCTGCGGAGTACCAAACCACACAGGTACACTCCCCACACACTGTACCTACACGCAGTGCCGGTTTAATTCCGCTGGCCATTTGATCAGAATCACACAATATAAAGGTGCATTTAGTAGGTGTACCATTAAACATTGTGAGAAAGACTGACCAGATATTTCAGTAATTGGCCACTTTCAGCACAACAGTGGCACAAATTTTAGGGCTTGTGCTGGTTAAGTCTTTCAGGCACTGTGGTCTTGCTGAGGATTCTAACCCACGTCAGTTGAGTCAGTCCATCACCCCCACTACATAAATTTCCACGGGCTTTTAATTAAAGTGACCAGTAGGTAAATAAATAAAGCCATAACCTCAGTATGATGTGGTTTGCGGTGGTCCTGCAGAGGCCTTTTTCAATGCTCACATTATACTGCTCACATCACCTTTGCCCTATTAAACTCCTGATTTAGCTCATTCACTAAATCAACTAATTAAGACCTTCATGAATTGATCTTAGAATGTCAGAGAAGGGAACGCGCTAACTCTACTGGAACAAGACCACTTTGCCTAAACTGTATTGACTGTTTTGTTGTCCAGGTGTTTTACCCTAGTAAAGATGGCACTCAGATCCCCATGTTCATTGTGCATAAGAAAGACCTCCAACTGGACGGCTCTCACCCTGCCTTCCTCTACGGCTATGGAGGATTCAACATCTCTATAACACCCAGCTACAGGTAACTAAACACACCCACGCTCGTAATGCTGACTTAAACTTTTATAGTGGACTGCAGGAATGACGCAAGTGATTCTTTGCGCTGTGGGTTGTGTGTAATTTAGGTGTCATTTTTTTGTAAATACAGTGTTTCCAGGCTCATCTTTGTACGACATCTGGGAGGGGTTTTAGCCGTGGCCAACATCCGGGGAGGAGGAGAGTATGGAGAAACCTGGCACAAAGGTAACACATGTCACTGCATCTTTACAGGAAAAGATAGACACAACTTTACTTTATGTGTATTTTCATCTCTTTCTATTTAGCTGGCATGTTGGCGAACAAGCAGAATTGCTTCACGGATTTCCAGTGTGCAGCAGAGTATCTGATAAAGGAGGGCTATACCTCACCAAAGAAACTCACCATCAATGGGGGTTCAAATGGAGGGCTGCTCGTGGGTAAGACACACACACACACACACGTTATTTAATATCAGAATATTAGGTCACACAGGGCCTGTTTACACCTGGCTTTAACATGCAATTTGTATAGACATATTTTGCCCGGATTGTCATTCAAATGCTTCCCAGTGTGATTAGATGAGATCCGATTTTACTTTCTTGCATGAAAAGCAAGAAATCCTAAAAACCGAGGGTGATCCGGTCACCGAAACACATGTTAATGCCAGGTGTGAAAGCTTGTGCACCCTTGGCCAAATGATGTATTTTGTTTGTTGTCAGACTAATCAAACATAAAACTATGTTAATCAAATCCCAATGCAAACACAATCTTTTGCAGAAATCGCAGCTTCTACACACTTTTTGTTGCCAAAAGTCTTTTCATTTTTGTAGTTTGATTGTGTAATATAATGTTTAGGTCAGGGGATTGTAAGGGCCATTCCCAAAGCTTCAGCAAGTGTCTCGTCAGGTAGTTCATGGTGGTTTTGAGGTATATTTTTGGATCATTATCCTGTTATAAAAGCCATCCCCTTTACAGCTTTAGCCTTTTATCGGGCATCCGGAATTTACTGGTATTTTGTGGAATCCGTTCTTTCCTCCACTCATGCAGTGTTGCCTATGCCGCTGGCAGCAGCCCAACCCCAGAACATGCTTGATCCGCCCCCATGCTTCAGTTAGAAAGGTGTTCGGTTTATGAACTTATTTGGCTTGTCCAGATGTTCTGTGGTGTACTTCAAAAGTTGAGTTTTGTGATGAGGTTGCAGGCAGGGCAAGTCTTCTTATGACTCTTCCGTGAAGTTTGATTGTGCAAGCAATGCTGCACAGTTGAAAGGTGCACCACCCTCTTGACTCAGCTAAATCTTCAAGCAGATTCTCAACAGTCATATGGATGTTTTGATTTGAATGTCATCGCAGCACAGAGGCAGTCTGTTATGACATTGCCTTCCCTGTGGTGTACAACCATCTCATCACTTGCTTGAGTGTATCCCCCTCCTACATATTCTTATCGAGTATGTATTCATACCAGCTTGTGCACCAACGTCTTATCTCTTGCCCTCTCCTTCTTATTCTCTCACGCTCTCTCACTTGTGCAGGGGCGTGTGTGAATCAAAGGCCCGACCTGTTTGGCTGTGCTGTAGCTCAGGTCGGAGTGATGGACATGCTGAAGTTCCACAAGTTCACCATTGGCCATGCCTGGACCACCGACTTCGGCTGCTCGGAAATTAAGGAGCAGTTTGATTGGCTCATTAAGTGAGTTGACATACACATACACCCTCACCAAGATTGAAAAACACTGAGCACACACACACACAGTATAAGTCCTAAAAATGTCCACTGATGTTTCACTCACTAAGGAAAGGCATTATAAGGTTATGTATGACTATAGTGGCATACAGTGGCTATAGAAAATCATCATATCCTATGGAAATATTTGCTTTTTGTCACATTATACAGTGAAAAGAAACAAAAAGAAACTAAAGAAGTTATAATTTACATGATAACTCTCACAATCAAAATGGAAATCTAATCAATAATTAAAATTTAATTAGTAAAATACCTGGTTGGATAAGTAATCAGCCCTTTTTGAGTAACTGTTAAACACTTGCTCAGTTTCAACCAATCACCCTCCAGATAACACACTAGGCTAATGTCCTGACATCAGCTTTAGCAGTGGTTTTGATTAATTCAGAACTAAACTAACTGCTCCATGAGCATTCTGTTACTAGTAGCAGTGGTGGTAGCAGCATTAATGTGGGGGTGTTTCTCTTCAGCAGGAACTGGGCAACTGGTCAGGACTGAAAGGAAAATGGTTGCTACCAAGTACATGCAAAATCTCAGATTAAATTTAATTTAATTAAACAAAAGATTAAGAGAGGGTGTTCATCACTTTTCCAAACCTGTTATTTTATCATTTTGTTTTATTAGTTTTTTGTGACACTATTCTCTTTTTTTCCCTCTATTATTATTTATGATTTATTATATCTTTATTTATTATTTAAATGTTGTAAGGCAAATTGTGTAAATATAACATCACCCCCCCCTTACTCTCTCAGGTACTCTCCTCTTCATAACATTCACGTCCCAGAGGGTGAGGGCGTGCAGTACCCATCTGTTTTGTTGTTGACTGGTGACCACGATGACCGCGTGGTTCCTCTGCACTCTCTGAAGTACATCGCAACCCTCCAGCACATGATTGGTCGCTGGCCCGGCCAGTCAAACCCTCTGTTCATTTATGTGGACACAAAGTCAGGGCATGGGGCAGGCAAGCCCACCACAAAGGTCATCCAGGAGGTGGCCGACACATACGCCTTTATTGCCCGATGTCTGGATCTCAGCTGGAACGACTAACGCACCCACACGTACACGGACGCAGGGCCGACTTGCCTTTCATCCCTTTCCTTTTACTATAATCTCTCAATACTTCTTATCTTTACTTTTTCTCCTCTGTCTCTCCCTTGTTCTCTCAATCGCTCGCTCACTCTCTCACTTTTTCCCCCTATCAGACCCTCACCTCGTTTTTTCTCGGCTGTATTATTTTGGTGCATCTCCCCAAACAGTCGACCCTGTTAACGTTCAGCCTGTTTAGATTCACTCACACTTCAACCTTTTTCCCTGTAAGCCGGATGTTCACAGCCATAGCGGCCCCTGGACACTTTGCACAGATACATGTGTTTATTTATTATAATGACTGTAGAAAATGACTTTAGGTTCTTAAATCTTCATTTACAGCTTAGCAGCACTGAACAACAGTGTTATTTTTGTGTGTGTGAGTGCGCGTGTGATGGAGAGAAAGAAAGATCTGTGCATATGTGGATTAAGGAGCCGGAGCTGTGAGTGTATTAAGTGGTCATATCTTTATGGACTGAAACTTGTTTCTACCTCCAAATTTATGCAGATTGTTTTTACTCCTTAAAGGGACAACACTAAACCTACACACAATAAACTGAGGTAATGAAGCTGCTGTGTGTTTGAGTAGATACTGTGCACATATGAAGACTTCTTTTATAGGGGTGCTAAGTCTGCAAGCTGAAAATGGAAATGCTTATATTTTGTATTGTCTTATAATTCAATTTAATGTTTTTATTGCAAATTATATAATCCGATCAGATCCACACTCTAAACTAAAAGAGTTCCCTGTAGTACTGGTGAAGAGTGTGGGACTGGTAAAACCTAAAAAGCTATTTTTAAAGAACTGTCTACCAAAGTTTTACACTAGTCTGAATAGCGTTAGAGTTGTCTAAGCGCAAGCTTCAGGGGAAGACGTGTTCTTTGTTGCAGATTCTTCTAAATTCTAATTCATCTTCTCCTTGGATGAGAAACTATATGATATTTTCTTTTGGCTATTTAAACTGCTCAAAAAAAAAAAAGGGAACACTTAAACAACACAATATAACTCCAAGTAAATCAAACTTCTGTGAAATCAAACTGTCCACTTAGGAAGCAACACTGATTGACAATCAATTTCACATGCTGTTGTGCAAATGGAATAGACAACAGGTGGAAATTATTGGCAATTAGCAAGACACACTCAATAAAGGAGTGGTTCTGCAGGTGGGGACCACAGACCACTTCTCAGTACCTATGCTTTCTGGCTGATGTTTTGATCACTTTTGAATGTTGGTAGTGCTTTCACACTCGTGGTAGCATAAGGCGGACTCTACAACCCACACAAGTGACTCAGGTAGTGCAGCTCATCCAGGATGTCACATCAATGCGAGCTGTGGCAAGAAGGTTTGCGGTGTCTGTCAGCGTAGTGTCCAGAGGCTGGAGGCGCTACCAAGAGACAGGCCAGTACACCAGGAGACGTGGAGGAGGCCGTAGGAGGGCAACAACCCAACAGCAGGACAGCTACCTCCGCCTTTGTGCAAGGAGGAACAGGAGCAGCACTGCCAGAGCACTGCAAAAACCTCCAACAGGCCACAAATGTGCATGTGTCTGCACAAATGGTTAGAAACCGACTGACGGGCCTGACGTCCACAGATGGGGGTTATGCTCACAGCCCAACACTGTGCAGGACGCTTGGCATTTGCCAGAGAACACCAGGATTGGCAAATTGGCCACTGGCGCCCTGTGCTCTTCACAGATGAAAGCAGGTTCACACTGAGCACATGTGACAGACGTGACAGAGTCTGGAGACGCAACATCCTTCAGCATGACCGGTTTGGCAGTGGGTCAGTAATGGTGTGGGGTGGCATTTCTTTGGAGGGCCACACAGCCCTCCATGTGCTCGCCAGAGGTAGCCTGACTGCCATTAGGTATCGAGATGAGATCCTCAGACCCCTTGTGAGACCATATGCTGGTGCGGTTGGCCCTGGGTCCCTCCTAATGCAGGACAATGCTAGACCTCATGTGGCTGGAGCGTTCCCCAGACCTGAATCCGATTGAGCACATCTGGGACATCATGTATCGCTCCATCCACCAACGTCACGTTGCACCACAGACTGTCCAGGAGTTGGCGGATGCTTTAGTCCAGGTCTGGGAAGAGATCCTCATCAGGAGCATGCCCAGGCGTTGTAGGGAGGTCATACAGGCACGTGGAGGCCACACACAATACTGAGCCTCATTTTGATTTGTTTTAAGGACATTACATCAAACTTGGATCAGCCTGTAGTGTTTTTCCACTTTAATTTTGTGTGTGACTCCAAATCCAGGCCATCATTGGTTAATAAATTTGATTTCCATTGATGACTTTTGTGTGATTTTTGTTGTCAGCACATTCAACTTTGTACAGAACAAAGTAGTCAATGAGAATATTTCATTCATTCAGATCTAGGATGTATTATTTGAGTGTTCCCTTTATTTTTTTGAGCAGTGTATATTTATTTAGCATGCACACTAATCCAGAGCCACTTACAAAAGTGTTACTTTTTCTAAACATTTTCAGTATTATTTAAGAATTATTTATATATTTAGACTGTTTATTATATTTGGATTATTTATATTTTATGGTTTTGCCTCTGTACACCATCTCAGTGGATTTAAAATATAGCAGTCTAGATGTGATGTGAAGTATGAGTAACTTTACTTTACAGCTGTGTGTCTGTGTGTATGTGTGTCCGTGTGTCCGTCCCTCCATTGTCATAGGCTTAAACGTACCTAGACAATTCAGTGGCCAAATCAGGAATTTCTCATTTTTATTTATTTATTTATTTATTTTATTTTATTTATTTATTTATTTTTTTTAAAGGAATGCGCTGGTACATTCGACAACACAAAAAAAAACCTGGAAGACCCCTGAAATGGGTGCCCATAGAACTTTTTCCTCGGTTTAAAAAAAAAAACACCTCCAGAACATCTAGCCAAGTGAAGAACAATGAATACATGTGGCCAAATGTTAATGCTGAGGGTTTCATTTGTGATGGACACCACTGGTAACACTGGACAAAAACGCATTTTAACCTTAATCTGAAAAGGACGTTTGGACAACTTAAATCAAGATGAATTTGAGCCAGAACGATGGGACGGGAAGTAAAGGAGAAACTCATGATCCAAAGCGTACCATATCATCTGTGTTATGGCATGGGCATGCATGGTTGCCAGTGGAACTTGGTCACTGGTGTTTATTGATAATGTGGTTTGTGGATGATGTGATAGCTGGGTGGATTCTGAAGTGTGTAGAGCTCTACTTATTCACAACTTACTGAAGATTGAAGGCTGAAGGACACACAAACAGCCCGTTATAAAAAAAGCCTGTTAAAGCATTTCAAGAGAGGAAACTTTGAACTTAGTCGTTTGCATCCTTAAAAATAGTGTTCAATAATAAAAACAATCCTTATATTTATATTTAGAATTGTTTTGCCCAGTTACTTTAGAGCCTGTGAAAATGGAGGGCCTATGTAGCTGATAGGAAAATATATATGAAGAGATATGTGAAATATTACACATATATCTAATACATATATACATATGATACACACACTATACATACTCTGTTTACAATATTGCAGTTTAAATGTACGGGTTGGATATAATTTGAATGTTTACATTATTTACAAAAAACACTGGATGGGTGTGAGTTCACGTGTAGTGTGGGTGGGGAGAGTCTTTGTGGGTGCACTGTGACTGTGCATAGGGACTCCAATGGTAAGTGCAGGTGCAGGGTGTGTCTGTATGGGGTAGAGGTGTGATGATACAGATGAGATAGCTTGTGGACTGTGGGCCGGTACACTGCACTATTGTCTGTTCAGCAGCCTAATTGCTTGGGGGTAGAAGTGACTAGTTCATTTAATAATTCAATGTATGTGTAATCCAAACACTGCATGTTTGAATTTATATATATATATATATATATATATATATATATATATATATATATATATATACACACATATATCCTTTAATATGTAGCAGAAACTTTATTATTATTAGATCAAATCCATTCAATATAGAGTCCCTAACCTGCTGCCCAGCAACTTGTCTTTTAATCTCTGCCCACATGGTGGCGGTATACACACTGATTTACTATGCTTTAAAAGGCTTTATCAATTTCACATTAAAACTGCAATTCACAAAAACAGACGCTTCAATTTAAGATGCAAACTCCTGTGTTAAATGTAGGCAGCGTCGGGAACATAAGAAATGCCCTGAATTCTGAGAGAAATTCTGAGGCCGAAAGACACCCAGACATGTTCAGTAATCTAGCTTTCTACTTTATTGGGCAAAAATGCTTATGGCTAATGACAACACCGCAGCTCTCGATACCGTGGCCATGTACTACTGCCTCTCTTTGTGATGTGGCTCCAGAGACCTTCATCACTACACTGCTTCCTGAGACAGCGTGGACAGCAAGGCATCAAGTCAGCTAGCTAGCTGCTTCCAGTTTGAGCCACAGCTGTAATCAGGGCCAGGCACTGTTCTCACACTGACCCTTAAAGCAACACTATGGAAAATTGCTGTTTCGTGCTCGAGGGCTCCCCCTAGAGTCAGATAGTGTAAATTGCGCTTTCAGCCACCATACAGAGATACAGAACTGTCACTGAAACTGAAAGAAGCATGTGGACCGAGGTGGAAGAGTAGTAGTACAGGATTTTACACACATATGACTCGGGTTACGCAGCGCTACACGGGTCTGGCTGCTTTACCAATGTTTTATAGTGCAGTTAGCAGCAACGACAGAGACACTAGCTAGCCTCCCTATTACAGCCAGTGGAGCATCAACATGATTGTGAAGCTGCTACATGGGGTTGCTTTAAGATGCTGGTCTTGATGTTTGTTCTCGGAGAGCAGACGCTGGTCCAGACTTGCCTGTGGAAAAGAAAAGAGTGGAAACTTTAAAAAAAAAAAATGGATTTGGATAAAAACTTTATTAAATAAACAGCACGAGCTAGATAAAAGAGTGAGGCTCTGTTGAGCTGTGGAAAACAGTTGACAGTTAAATGTGCTTTTTTTTTTTAATGCAAATTCTTCAAAGTTCAAATGACCGGAAGAGCAGCACGTTTGGACGCTAGAAGCCAGCCAGTGAGCTTCAATCTGGCTGAACATAAACGTAATATTTAATAACCTAGATCACTGTCCAGTCATTCGGGAAAAAATAAATAAATAAAAAAGCAAAAGAAGGAATATAAAAAAAGAGTCCAGCTTGTACTGTAATGTGTGCTTCCGTTTACAACCCAGCTGCGCTCAAAATGAATAAAGAAACACACGCTGCGAGTCGCTCTCACGGTGTCGTTGCGCAGGCTGGCCGCTAGAGGTCGCCTCCCCGCTCCTAAAGCACGGACATTCAGGAGAACGCGCTGTACCTTCATTAGTTTGACAGAGAGAAGCGGCGCGCGGCGGAAACCCAAGTCTTCCCTAAATTCGCTATTTCAGGAACAGCGGGACAGATCCGATCCAAACTCATCGATTTTCGTCAGCAGATCGGCGGCCGGGCGGGTTTCATGGTGTAAACGGAGCTCACAAAATGGCTGCCAAATGGGCCCTCGAGTTCCTCTCTGATCGCTCACTGAGCTCATGGCTGACAAAACACTCTCCATTTCTGAGTGTCTTCAGTAAAACCTCTTCTCCAGACTTTCAGCGGGGTGTAATAAATGACTGGATGACAAGAGAAGCCAAGACAATGTGTGTTTTATTATTAATTACATCAAATATAATGATAAAATCTAGTGATGATGAAGACTGCAATAATTCAGTTATTTTTATATAGACTACCATTGAAAGCTAAGAAGGATTTTTCCTTACTTTGGAAAGGTTTTTGTGTGACAGAGACAATATGTAGTGTTTTGAAGGCCGGTTTGCTGGTCAAGCAGCACCAGACCAGCATAAACCAGCTTAGACCAGTATGGAATGTATGCTAGTCTCTTTTTTTCCAGCTAGGCGGCTTAACTAGACAGGATGGATTATCAGAGACTGCCCATTCATTTGACCTCCCTCTCTCTTCTGTTTAGGCCGTGTCTGTGTAGAAAAGGCTCTTACAGTCACGTTTCCTTGCACTGGCCAAGGTAGACAGCCTAAACATCACGGCCATTATTTTACCTCATTTACCTGTACATGTAAAAACCCTGCAAAAGTCTCAAGCGTCTGAGAAAATGATCAGTACAGCAGTTTACTTAGAAAGTAAGAATTTAGTTGTTCACAAAGAACTGACAGATAAACAAATACACTAATAATTGTGATTGTGTGTGTGTGTGTGTATGTGTGTGTGTGTGTTAGGGTACCGTTTCCAGTCCAGTTCTTATCCAACACCTACTTTGAGTGATCAATAAAGTAAAGCAGCTGAGCTGCTGGTGAAACTGAACTAATCCATACAGTCTCTGGAGTTCACAGGGAAGCTGACAACCAAACCTGTGCTCCTCCAACCGACGTATCAATATTTATATTTATATAAATATCGTTTAATTGTTCATTTTGTCACATTTGGGTTCCTTTAAGTGTTTTACATGCAACACCTATCATACTTAGAGAAACCGTGTATGTGTGTACGGTCTTTGGGGCGCCTTGATTTTTGCTTTTAGGCTGAAAACTAGTAAAGCACGGCCTCGACAGCTATCCCAACAGAAAGCAAACATTTAAAGCCAATCCCAACACACAGTTACTTTGTCTTTCATAGCATTAAAACACACAAGTGTAACTTGTGTAAAAATTGCTGAGATTGTTTTTGACAGGGTCTCAGTCCCTGATTAAGAAATTAGCATGTCACCATAATAATGAGCCTAATTGAGAATTGACAGGTGAATCGGATTTCCAAGCCTAATAAATGTTCTGACCCGTTAAACCTTGCACTAACACTTTTCTCTCATGAGATAGTCCTTTAAGCAACTGTCTGAAGATCTAAGGACGAAGGTAATCCATTCCCACAGGGTAGGAAAAGGCTATAAGAAGATGGCCAAGCATTATTAGCTTGTGGTTTCTACTGTGCAGCCTGACATTGAGAAGTGTCAGTTTAGGGGAACTGTGAAGATCAGGAGGAAATGTAGAAGATGAGGAAAACTGTAGAGAATAACTTTGAAATCCCATACTTACAAAATATCATTTAGTTGGTTTAAATTTATTATTGGTTTAATATAATTGGAATAAATAAATAACAGAACTGAAAGAAACAGGTCTGAGTTTATTAAGCAGAGAATTGGCACAATAGTACACAATACAGGGTAAACTAGAATCTGCGCTAATGATTTTTATTTATACTGTACTTTCAGTTGATAATTTGGTGGATATGTTGGTAACACTGTTTTACTTTTAATGTATCAAAGATCACATTACTAAAAAAAATTAAGAGAAGAGAAGATCATCTTACTGTTAAACTGAAACTGTTTGACTTGTGGAACATTCTTTACATTGCACCCATCTTTGTAAATGTAATGGCACCCTTGATCATTGTTAGATGACTGACCTTTAAGTGTATTTTAGGAAAAGCTATATTATCTTACAGATTATGAATGATAGATTTGGTGAGTTCAGCTAGTTCTTCATTGGGTATTGATAGTGCGTTGTCGTCCATGCAGTCAACAGCGTAAACCCTAAAGCATCAATTCAGTTCAGTTACCTAACTCTTCTTATTCTAAACGATGACCATTTTCACACAGCAGGTGTGCAGAATCCTGGGTCCAGACCTGCTAATGAGCAAGCCGAAGAGTCTTAAAGCAGCTGTGGAAGAAAGAAAGCAGCCTTGCCTTGCTTTGTGCGTGGGCACTATTTCTATTAAAGAAGGCAAAGGACAAACAGCCTACACGGAGCTCACCCAGAGATACTCTACCTGCACATTTAGCTCTCCTGTTCACACTCTCCTCTTCTATTTCACTGCTGCTGTTAAATATTAATGGTTGGAAAATTCCTTGAATTCACTCTGATAAAAAAACGAAATGTCGCCTCTGACCCAGCTCCCTTCAAAAGCCTTCGAGAAAGCCTGAAATGCATTTATTTCAGCAGGTCATGCACCACAGTGAAAATGGGACTTTTAACCAGAGCTCATTTTTCTGAAGGTTAGATTTCAAAAAAGCCTCTTCTTTTATTTGTATTCCTTTTCTTGCTCTGAGGATACATGGCTGTTCACTCTGCTCCAGGTGAGTCTGACATATTGATATTAAAACCAAGATCTCCATGAAGCTGTGGAAGCCTAGACACAAGATCCAAAGCCTCTGCTCTTGCTTTAGATCAGATCTTTGGAATTATCCGATTACAATGCATCTAAAGCAGTAAAAACTGTTTTATTAAAACATATTCTGTGCCTGTGCTCCTCCCAGTCTGCAGGAGTGCTGCATCCCTGAGCATACACTGTAAGCGCCAATGGCAATCATGGGGTCCAAGCACCATTTCACTTTGTGGTTAATGTCACAGGTCGGGCCTTGAGCATCTATTAGAGCCTTTTTTTTGGTTCATTAATCATGCCTGTCCTTTTTTGAAAATTTGATTACTTTACTTTTATGAATTAGTAGAGGTAGTAGTGGTTTACTGAGTATGGGGTTCACATTTTGTGACATTTGTGCTCTACTACTAGTCCCTCTTACTTAAAGTTCTAGGCTTAAACAGGTGAGGGTGAACATCCTTTGCTCTCATTATAGCATAGCATAGGATTATCCAGACTAAAAATGAGTTCATCAGAGTTTTCAAATGCATTAGTAGACAAACACATTTGCTAAAGCATTTTCTTAACTTCAAGGATAGCACATCATTTATTTAATTATTTCTGTTTTATTTATTCATGAATTATTGCAACTATTGCAATGTAATGATGATGGGATGCTTTGGATAGAATGGGGTCAGTTTGACACTCAGAATCTGAGATCGCATCAGGCTTGGGTTGAGCTCAGACCCAAAGTTTGATGCTATGGATCGATTTGGTCTTGCTTTGAGAACTGTCTGGCTGTATTTTGGTGCTGACAAGGTTAGAAATGAACATTTAAAAAGTCATATTTTTAAGCTTTTAGTCCCCCCACCAAGCTAAGACCCATGTAGGGAGCTTTACTGATAAGTGTGGGACTATTGGGTTGTAGGGAAGCATCTGTGTCTGCATTACGAGCATGACCTGTTCTTCTCATGCAGTTAAACATACTTTTCAACGGGCTAGAGCTCCGACATCAATCTGACCTGAAGACCAGAGCATTGGACAAAATATCTATAAGGAGCTGGTGGGCAGCGGTATGGCGGCGGCTCACTTGTCGCTTTTAACACTTGCTTCCGCCTTGCTTCGCTCATTTATGCGTGACGTCACATCCCTAGCACTAAATGGAAAAAAAGTTCTTCATTTGAGCTCGTTTTTCCCCAATTTTCAAAATAAGTGTTTGTTTATGAAAGGTATCATACATATTACAAAAACAGCTGAACATAAATAAATAAATAAATAAAATTAAATAAAAATAAATAAAAAGTTCCTTTAAACACATTTTTGAGAGCCAGTTAAAGCGATTAAATCTGAGAGCATTTGTTCTTTTGTGTCTTTAAAGTCAATTGAAAAGTAAACTGTGCATTTTACATTGTGAGTTTATTTATTGTATGTTTAAATTAAACACATTAATGTTTTTTTTTTTTTAAATGAGGTGAATGGAAATGTACTCTCTTGGAATGTAACAGAAAAATCATATATTTTTTTTAACTGAAGGAATGCAGAATTCTGTTTCTGATTTGAGTGGGTTCAATAAATATTTACACTAATTGATGCCAAATCACCACTCCCTGAAATGTATTTTAACAAAAGGTTCAACACATTCACTTTTCATGTATGGGCAACTGGGTGTTTAAAGCAAGTTAATGATTTTTACTTAATTTTAACATATTTTTACACAATCATTAATATAACTGCAAATGATTTTAAGCAAGTAAAAATGTGTAATCTATTTTTAAAACGCCTTCAGTTGTTCTAGACAGTGACAAACTAGATCTTTCAGAAATGCTTCACAGTATTGTACAGCCCCACTTTAATGAAACGAGTAGAAAAATAATAATAAACTATTCATTTCGTTTATTTGAGGTCCTCGAGATCGAATTTTGTGCAATATTCACTGTTGTCTTGGTTTGGGGCATTGTGTTAATTGCTTTGTTTTTCACAGCCTTTCACAACTCAGAGGTTTGCTCAAAAGTAGCCCAAAGATGGCATTATAACCAAGTAACCCAACAGAAATCGACACTACTATAAACGTGTAATGATAATAACGCACAGGCGTGTTTTCAGAACTGTTACAACCGTTTGAATTTTTGCTGGCGGGAAATCTGAGAAGGTTAATGGCTGTGTAAAAGATGACTGAGAAAATCCAGCGAGTTTACTCACCTTCAATGAAGCGAACGAACCTACTGAACCCGACTGAGAGCAATGCAGGGCAACACTGGGTTCCCTAAGGTCGCGAGGGCGAGGCTGGTCGGGGGTGGGGTGCTGGGAATCTATCAGGCAGGATGGGGCTCACGAGCGCAAACTACTCAATCTGTTGGATCAGTTGGACAGCTTGTCAAACAGTCATGTGCATTTGATCAAGAGTCTTAAAAGGGAGAGTCCGATCAATAAAGTCCAGTTTCAGTAAGACTCAGAACCACAGAATGAGGATTCAGGCGAATGTGACTGTAGAGAAGGAGAAGCCAGAGATCCGTTTATGTGTTAATCATTTCGTCATAGTTGATTTCTTTATAGAATCATTTATAGAATCACCATCATAGAATCAACTGAGGGGTTTTATCTTACAAAGAATTCTGGAATCTTTTTGGGGGATTTTAGAACTACTTCAAAAACTTGAGAGCCTCTTTAAAAGTTCCAGAACATCTATTAGATGTCTGATCAAAAAAAGAAAAAAGGAAACAATTTTGGACCACTTTAAGAACTTCTGGAATCTGGAATTTTATTCAGGAATTCTAGGACCACTTTACAAACTTGAGAGCCTCTTTAACAAATCCAGACAACCCCAATATTTATGCTAAAAAGTCTTTAATATTTATGCTAAACACCACTTTAATAATTGGAGCCAGTTGAAGAGTTTTACACAAAAATGTTAGAAATTATTGAATCTTTTTGTATTTTTTCTTAGAGCATGTTTGTAAAAGGTTTTGACTATGAAGAAATGGTTAAATAGCCTTCACTTAATGCAAAGGTCATTTACCAATTCAAATATTCTTCACACTTACACGGATGTTCTTCTCTCTAACAGATATGGTTCTTAGGGAAACCAAAAGAGGTTCTTCTATGGCATCACTCAAACACCTTTGTATTTACAGATACAAACTGTAGAGCCCCATAAAGACCTCTACACAGAATTCTGGAATCGTTCAGAAATTCTAGCACTTATGTTTAGGAAGGAATTCTACAAATCAATTAGGAATTTAGATTAAGAATAAACCAACTTGAACTTTTACAAAAGCATTAAGGATTGTGCAATTTGTGAACCACTTTAGGAACTCTACAATTTAAAAGGTGGTTTGTCCGTTCAACTTAAAAAAAATATGCCATGTGATAACAAGCAATTGAACTGGGTTGAATAAACCCTGCTAAACTGCTTGGTCTCAGAGGTGAGATTTCTTTTTGCGGTGGGCCATTTGCATCTTCTGAATTTGTGACGTAATAGTTAAGCTTTTCAGTGACCTCCCAAGACGGCATTTTTTCAGATGCCTCTGTTTACCTTCAGATGATCAGCCCGCGATCCTCGTTCTCCTCTTGAAGATCCCGATTTATAAAACGAAATGCCCAGAGCCAATCGGGAATGCCGAATATTATTGTTATTTTTTTATTAGTTTTTTTAAGGCATTGTATTGCTCTTTAGGGCCTGCCGAGTGTTTCCTGCGGGGGGTGGGGGATTCTGAGGGGGAGGGGAGAGAGATAGCGAGAGAAAGAGAGAGAGAGAGAGAGAGAGAGAGAGAAGGGGGAGGGAAAGGAACCGAAGACAGAAGTCTGGTGTTCGCTAAAATTATTGAAAGGAATGAAAAAAATGCGGCTTATTTACATATTTTAACTATAACGGTAAATAAACTAACCAAATATATATTTTTCCTTCCTAAGGCTAGACAGAATGATCATCTGAAAGACTTGATAATACTCTTGGGGGATTTTAGGAGAAGGTAAAACATAAAAAATAGAAGTTCAATGATCTGCTTTAGCACAGCAAACCTAAAGCCATACTTACTGTTTAATAGGAAATGTTTTATATAATGTCAGATAATCATGCAGAATGCCACACTTTACACGTATTGTGGTGTTTTAAATAGTGAAATGATAGGGATAAATGTTAGTCATTACTCACAATATGTTTTTCAGAATATTTAACAGTAACATAGCAAGATTGTAACCGACTCCTCTTTTCCCGACTGTAGTGAACACCTTCATTTTTGACACCCAAGATCGTTTTGCTCACGCAGTTTTTTTCTGGTTAAGCTCAATCAAGATGACGCGATTCAGAGTAATTAGAAAAGATGAGCTTATATGATCTTTACTTTATTCCAAAACCTGTTGCTCCACAACAGAGCACAAAGTTACAGAGCTCAGTCTTTGCATATTCATCACTGTTCTACCTCAGTGCCCTCTGCATCTCATTACACCTCTCCACAGCACTTTAAATGTTTCTACATTTCTTTAGAAATGTTCAGGGTTTTGCATCTAATTTCTCTGCAGAAACAAGTCAAAAGTCCTCTTAAAGTTTCTACACATCAATACTTTCTCCTTTACTTTTCCAAATGTATCTACACTTCTATAGATCTCCCCACTTCTCCCTACATTTCCCATTTATCTACATGTGTCTACTTTACTGTATATATTTCTAGTTTCCTTATACATGTCTCATTTCTCCAAAAGTGTTTAGCCTTCTCTACATGTTTCTTGTCACTTGTATAGATCTTTCTACTTTCCCTATATATTTCTAATTTCTCTAAATGTTTTTCGATAGAGCTTTCTGCTCTCTCCTAAATTCCTCTAAATGCTTTAGGCTTATCTAAATGTTTCTACATGTATCTGTTTATTTCTACACACAAAGAAGTACAATTATTTTAGTTAGAAAGGTGCAGAAAAAATACAGGGAGGTGTCAGGAATTGTTCCAACATTTCTATACACATCCCTACATTTTTGGCACTTCTCTCAATGTTTAAAGATTTTAAATGTTAAAATGTTTGAGTATAGCATCTATATTTCATGTTTTATCTGGAGGTTCCTAGATTTGTTTACACTTCTGTAGATTTGTACTTCTCTAGTTTTGTTACAAACCTCTATACATCTTTAGATGTTCCTACATTTATTTACATTTCTGTAGATGTTCCTACATTTCACTAATTTTGTTATAAACCTCCTCACATCTTTAGATGTTCCTACATTTCTCTAGTTTTGTTACAAACCTCTATACATCTTTAGATGTTCCTACATTTATTTACACTTCTGTAGATGTTCCTACATTTATTTATACTTCTGTAGATGTTCCTACATTTCACTAGTTTTGTTACAAACCTCTTTACATCTTTAGATGTTCTTAGATTTATTTACACTTCTGTATATGTCCCTACATTTCTCTAATTTTGTTATAAACCTCTCTACATCTTTAGATGTTCTTAGATTTATTTACACTTCTGTAGATGTCCCTACATTTCTCTAATATTGTTATAAACCTTTCTACATCTTTAAATGTTCCTACATTTCTCTAGTTTTGTTACAAACCTCTATACATCTTTAGATGTTCCTACATTTATTTACACTTCTGTAGATGTTCCTACATTTATTTATACTTCTGTAGATGTTCCTACATTTCACTAGTTTTGTTACAAACCTCTTTACATCTTTAGATGTTCTTAGATTTATTTACACTTCTGTATATGTCCCTACATTTCTCTAATTTTGTTATAAACCTCTCTACATCTTTAGATGTTCTTAGATTTATTTACACTTCTGTATATGTCCCTACATTTCTCTAATATTGTTATAAACCTCTCTACATCTTTAGATGTTCCTACATTTATTTACACTTCTGTAGATGTCCCTACATTTCTCTAATTTTGTTATAAACCTCTCTACATCTTTAAATGTTCCTACATTTCTCTAATTTTGTTATAAACCTCTCTACATCTTTAAATGTTCCTACATTTCTCTAATTTTGTTATAAACCTCTCTACATCTTTAAATGTTCCTACATTTCTCTGGTTTTGTCATAAATGTCTCTACATATCTGGATGTTCCTACATTTATCTATACTTCTGTAGATGTTCATATATTTCTCTAGTTTTGTTATAAACTTATCTACATCTTTAGATGTTCCTACATTTGTCTACACTTCTGCAAATGTTCCTATATTTCTCTGCTTTTGTTATAAACTTCTCTACATCTTTAGATGTTCCCATATTTGTCTTTGCTTCTCTGATTGTATTATGTCTTTACATATCTTCTAATGCTCCCCATGCTAGATCTTTCTATATTTCTCTGTACTGTTCTAAATGGTTTTAATGCCCCCACGTTGTTCTTATATTCCTTTACACTTTTCTAATTGATTCTAATGCATTTTTAGATTTTTCTTACCATTTTCAACACTTATCCTAATTTTGTTATAAACTGTAGATGTGCCTACATGTACCTACACTCTCTTAAAATTCATGCACCTAATTTGGCTATAAACTTTTCCAAATGTGTCTAGACGTTATGTTACTTTTACATTTTGTTATAATCTTTTCAACATGTGTCTTTTCAAAATGTTTCTCCATTTCTGTAGTTTCTACATGTCTAAATGTCTCTCGATTTCTCTCTCTGTGCTCAGAGATGTGTGTGGCTGAAAAGCTGGTTAGAGTATGAGTTTGGTTCTCAGTGTTGTGTTGGAGTTTTCCCTCCTTGTTGGGGTGGGTTTTAGTGTGTGTGTGTGTATTTAACATGCAGTCTGACCTTACTATGGGATCAAACGGGGACATACAGGCTGGGGGAGGTGTGTGTGTGTGAGTGTGTGCGCGTCAGTGTGTGTGGAATGGGGCTGAAAAACAAGTCCCCCTCCCCTCACGCAGGAAATGAGGAACTCAATAACATTGGACACTGGTGGGACCAGTAGAGGAGCATGAGCTAAACCAAGAAACGGTACCAAATACAGTGAAACATCTTTTCTTCTGGGAAGTGGAGAATGTGGGGCTAAACTCCTGAGACAGAGAGAGAGAGAAAGAGAGAGAGAGAGAGAGAGAGAGAGAGAGAGAGAGAGAGAGAGAGAGAAAGAGAGATTCTGTGGAGGGGAGTGTGGGGGTAAAGAAAGAGAGAGGATTTCTGTTGCTGATTAATGATAAGAATAGATTATTGTTTTTATCATTTTTGTTTCTCCTTTTTTTTTAGTCATATTAATGTGAATTATTTTGGCAGTAATGAAGCGTGCTACAATCAGAGAGTACTAAAGAAAGGAAGAAAACGGTGTCCTCTGTACTCTTTCCTTGTATATGTAAAAAAAAAAGTTCTAAAAAAATTCTACTGCTCTTTTTTGGAGTATGCTATTTTTGTCCTATTTGTGTCAAAAGCTTTGGCAGGCATGTAATGTTGGCAATAGAGAGTGAGAGTGAGAGAGAGAAAGAGATCAAGGAGAGGGTGTCCTGTTGAAGGGTGGGGGTTGAAGCTGTTGATTCATTCTTCTAGCATGTTTTCCTCTTGACTCAAAGAGGAAAATGAAGATGTCTCATCTTCTAGGTAATAAAAAGGGAAGTGTACATCACAAACCAAACCAGATTTGAACTCTTTATCTGTGAAGGGTTTTATGACAGAAAAATATGTGTCTAGAACCTGATTTCTTCCACTGACATTGTTTGCTGTAGGGCAGTTGCTGGAATGCTAAGTACACACAAGTTCAAAACATAAAAATGAGTCTAAATGCAATTCTTGTTTTTAAATTTCATGTAATAATATATTCATGAGGAAAAATTGTGACAAAGAAATGACTAAGTTCTTAATTTTGTTTGTCTTTAATTCTCTTAAAGAACACAAACAAAAACAAAGCAATAACATTGAAATTCAAGGAGCAGAAAGTCCCATATTATGGAGTCATCGTTTATACTAATAAATAATTATACTAATTACTAATTATTACACTAATGCTGGGGTAATAAATAAGGTGCCAAACATGGTTCTTTTGAGATGTTTGTAAGCATGTAAAGAGAATCTTTTTTTTTTTAAAGTTTAAGGAAACGTTGATATAGTATTAAAGGTTCCACATTAGCATTCTAACATGATTTACCTAGAAACATCACTTTATGTGCATAACAAGCAATTGTTTCTTTTCAAATCAAATAATTATTTTGAATTAGACAATGTTTCTGAATTCAGTTGAAAGAAATCAACTGTTTTTTTTAGGTGTCATGTTTTTTTTTCAGTTTTATTTTTTTTATAGTGCCTAGAACAGTATATTGGCATGTATTTCATATATCATGTTCTAGAAAGACCAGCTCTCTATTTGAGACATTAGTATCTTGATAGTGTGCCTTTAAAACTTGTTTAATTAAATGCTAAAGATGACCTGACTGGAGCCTTTCACTTTACTTTCAAGTTATGGCAATTATTGTCATATCATGTTTATACAGAGAGAACCTAATGTTATAAAGGTTCTAAGTTCTATATAGGATTGAAAACTGATCATTTTATACATGGCTTGTAAAAGAGTGAACGGTAAGTCTGCTGTAAGCTTTTTACACCATATAAACTTGCACATGATCAATCAATTCACTTTGATGATCAGTTCAATGTTTCTCTAAGTCATTTATTGTTGTGAAATTATATAACTGGTTACCTAGAATAACTCTCCTCCATTAATTATCTGACTTCCAACACTTCAGTCAACAATCAAACAAATATAAAAGTAACAAATAAAAACCAAAAGTCCATAGAACACCCCTCCTCCAAAAACAACAAAGGAAACAAAAAACAAAAGCTACTTTAACCTTTAAAAAACAAAACAAAAACACACTAAAGTAAGTAAACAAAACAACAAAGTGAATTAATGAACATAACAGTCGTCCTCCAAAAAAAAGAAGAAAAAAGATTTTCTTAAAAAATCTAAATATAATCCTAATTCAGTTTCTCCTTTTTTTGCTCTGGATTTAAACAGTTTTCCTCCCCCCAAGATAAACAAGTAAATAAACCAATAAAAATGTCACAATAAACATTTACTCCTACTCCTATCCCACAATAAAAAACACACAACATATTTGCTTAAACCAAGAACAAACAAACACACATCCCCCTCCGTTCCACACCTTAAATAAAAAAATAATAAACAAACAAAATGAAGAGCAGTCCTCTCACATGAAACAACTTACTGAGCACGAAAGTCCTTTTCAGGATTTACAGCAGGGTCCACCTGATGGTCCGACTCGGTTCTGAATCTCGCGCGCACTCGTACGAGAGAGAGTGAGAGAGTGAGAGAGAGAGAGAGAGAGAGGCAGGCACGTAATTGACACGGTCACGTGTGCAAGCGCGGCAGTGCGCGAGCAAACGAGCAGCAAGAGAGAGAGAAAAGAGAGGGAAGGAGGTGGTAAGAGAGAGAGAGAGAGAGACTGAGTCTGAGTGAGAGAGAGACACCGAGAGAGAGAGATGAGAAAATGTGGCGCGCGGGGCAGCACGCTGTACCATGCGAGCTAAACTCGCCGGACGCGGGGATGTGGGCTCGAGCTCGACGGTGACGCGCATCACCCCAGTGCACGAGGAGGGAAACGATTTTCCAGGAACTTTGGAGCGGAGGGTCCGCGGGGAAACATGGCCGAAGGTTATCCTGCCTTTTTTTCTTTCTGTTTTTCTCCCCGTTTGTTTTTCTTTTTGAAATGCTCTCATTTCGCTCGCGCTTTCAGATCCGCTCATATAAAGGAGGATGTTTTAGATGGTGGTGGGTGGGAGTGTGAAGGGTATGTAGGTAGGTGTGTGTGTGTAAGGGGGAGGCGGGGGGCATGAACAGAAGCAGCAGCAGCAGCAGCAGCAGCAGCTTTTCGCTATTGTTGCACGCGCGAAGTGTGTGTGTGTATGTGTGTGTGTGTGTGTGTATACATATATATGTATGTTTGCACCGCCCCTGCTGCTTCACGTTGCCCATGTGCAGAGATAGCCCACCGCTCTCGCGATTTTGGGTTTCAGCCCGGGGTTTGTAGGGGTGGTGATGGTTTGAGGGTCTTTTTGCCCTAATAGCAATCGTGCACGCACCTGCCCGTCTGAGTTGTGCCCCCCTCGGTGGCGGGTGAATGACGGTAGATGCACCGCGAGAAGAAAGAGAGATAGAGAGAGAGAGATAGAGAGAGAGAGAGCAAGCGCGAGACAGAGGGGGCAAACCGAGAGTTGGTGGATTGTATAAGAGCGAAATTGAGCAATCGCAGTAGCAACAGCAGGAGCAGGAGCAGGAGCAGGAGCAGGAGCAGGCACTGGGGGCCGTGCAAGGTTTTGAAAGTGTGCTTCACTCCTGAACGCCCTTTACACACCCCCTCCCACAACCACCCCAAATAAGGCACTGCTCGTGCGTTGAAAAAGATGCAACAGTGATAAGTGGCTGCATATGAACACAACGTTACATCAAATCGTTGTGCTGATGTGACACATGTTCACGTGCCATTTGAATCGGATGCATGAACGCATCCTGCTCAGTGATGAGCTCGCTGTTGTAGGATTGGCATGAAGGAGAAAATTCCACAAACTTCCACATTCCCAGAACTGCATTGTATCCCCCCCCCCACCACCCCCCCGCGCCATCGTGTAAGGTTCTGTAGAAAACGCCTGTTGATCCAAGCACGGTTATAGCTTGACTCTCTGCTTCTATCACCGCGCAGGAGGGCCAGGCAAAGGTGGCGGCGGAGACCCCACCAAAACCCCCGGGCAAGAAGAGCGGACCCAGTCGGGCTCGGGCTACTGCAAGTGGTTCAACGTTCGCATGGGCTTTGGATTTATCTCGATGACCCACAGCGAGGGAAACCTGGTGGACCCTCCACTGGACGTGTTCGTTCACCAAGTAAGTTAAGGGCTAAACTAATAGCTAATAAAACACGCTGCTCATAAATACATTGTGTGTGTGTGTGTGTGTGTGTGCTGCTGATTTCATGGACGGTGGACTTGTGAGGACTTCATTGGCAGCTGCTACATAAGCTACAGAGGAGCTGCAGCCCATTTGCCACAGTGTTTGAGGTTGATTGCGCCCCCCCCCCAGAAGTTGGATGTTTTCAGGCCACACGTTCATACCAGAGGCTCATTTGGTAAACTCTGTAGCCGCCCAATTATGCATTTGTCTTCGCCCCCCTGACTTGGCCGTTGTTGGGTTTCATTGAGGAGCATGCTGCTCTTCTTAAAGCGACACGCCGCACTTCACTTGGGGAAGGACTCGTGTCTCAGTGCTCTCTGAACTCCACACCCACAAAGACCTGCTAGGTTATGAAATGTCGGATGTACCCTCACACAGCCGCCTTCTCTCCTTGCCTGCCGTGTTACTTTAGGGGCTTGTGTGTGTATGTATGTGTGGTGTCCTCATAGTCGGAGCCACAGGAGAACAACACCATCCTGCGCTCACGTGTTTACATGGTAGCTTTGATGAGGACGCTGTTGTGTTTGGGATTAGGTCGAGGTAGCTGCTGCTTAGCGCCTGTTTTAACGGGATTTTAGGCTCAAGGTCCTCGCAAGCAGCGCGCTTCGCCTCCATGAAAGCATGTTTGACTCGTGTTTTGAGGAGAATAGAGATGAGCAGGCCCGCTGGTGTGATGTGCTGTGTGTTTTTTTTTTCTCTCCCTGTCCGTGTTCCTCCTCCTACTCCTTTCAGATATTTCTCTGGTGCTTTGGGTCGTTTTTTTTTTAGCAGCTGGGTCGTTTTGGGGTCAGTTGTTTAGACCAGTGGTTTAATGCTGGGTTGCTGGATGTTAGACAGAGCCCTTCCCCAGCCCCTCCGGTCTGGTTCCCCATGCTTTGGCTTGCTCTGGTTGTTGACGCCTCGTTGCTTGGTTTCAACGTATGGCCGTACGGTGCCTCACGGTGCCTCACGGGACCACATCCGCAGGGCTGCTTTCACAATATGGCTCAGAAACGCTTTCCAATTGTACACACTTCTCCGGCAAAAACTGTGCGACCAAAACCAACACAACCCCCAACTTTCAAGCATCTCAGAGGCCTCATGTTGGCTATATGCTAGCCTGTATTGGAGGCTAGTTTGTTGATCAAATTCAGGCCTGATTAGAGGTGGGAAAATGACGGTGTACTGTCGCTATCGTGGTGAATTACAGCATGATCAGCTTTTCTAAGAACAAATGATGGCCTTCACAATACTTCTAGGATCATAAAATAGTCAGAATTATGCTGATTTTACAGAACTTGTAAGCAACAGCAGCCTGTATACAGTGACTGCTTAGCTGACTGCTTTGAGGACTGGCCATTGGCTTGACTTCAGCTTATTTGAAAAATTGTTCGATTTATTTCTTGCTAAATTGTTATTTTCCCGAAAAGGTTGAAAAAACATTATTTTTTTTTGTATCCCTCGTAAATTGTAGCACGGATAGTTTGCAGGCTAACTCCTTCAACTTGTCTGCAAATAATTCAACTAAAGCTCTAACAACGATATGCCGCATTATGTCGATCAATGCTTTTCTGTTTCATCAAAATCCAGACCTGATATTAGTGCTTTTATTGAGTGTTTCTGTGAGTAACGGTTAGCGTCTGTTAAGAAGTAATGGCTTACCAAGAGCAAGTTAAATACAAAGAAAGAATCTGGTGCAGTTAGAAGAATTAGCCTAGGGGAAGGTGACTCTCCTCAGGAGAGCCATTATTTTCAGTACCACCGAGAGGTGTAGGCCATGTTCTGTACTTGTCGTCAGTGGTCTTTAATGCTGTTCGGCAAATTTTTACAGAGCTATGCTACGTTTGTCAATGAAAGAGGTAAACGTTGGGGTGAACACAGGCCCGCAAATCAAATGACAACCCATTTTAATTTTTACTTCTTGTTAAAGGTGCAGAAATACTAGAATTTAAGTAAAGCCAACTCCTATATATATTTATTTATGCTGATGCTTTCATTAGAGAATGGTATGTTAACTATGTAGAACGGAATGTCCTTTCATTTAAAGCATTATTAAACATCTACGCCAATTCCAGATTATGTTCCAGTACTGATGTACTGATTCGTCTTCAAGGTTTAAGATTCCTTTTCCACAGGCCATATAGTGCTGGGTCTGGCTCAGTCTGTTAAGACAACCCTAAAAATAAATAAAATGAGTCACAGAGAACCAGTGTTTACTATTGAGCGTTAATCGGCTACAGCATGTGTTGTACAACCTGATTCATTGTTCACTTGTAAACCTTCCTGTTCTCGGCTCATGCACAGCTTCTTCAAATCCCCACATCCCCCTTTCCTATGCAGAGAGAAAGAAAGAGGGTATAGAGGCCTACCCTACGGAGCCACCATGTCTGTAGTCCTGAGAAAACCAAGTGCATTGTTGGAAATGAAGTCCCTCCGACAGATGTCAGGCAGTGCGAGTGGCTAAGTGGTGGCTCATGAATGAAAATAATAGCGTTTCTGTGTGTCGAAGCTTTTCGTTTATGTCTGCCGTGCATTAGAACTGTTTTTATGTAATTCTGTGCAATGAAAAAAAAGACCATGACTAAAATCATAAACATTCCCTACATCCTCACACTCAGTGTGCACAGTGTGACAGATTCACTGTTTTTGAGTGTTTGAGTCAGCCACAGATTGAGTTCTAAAAATAAGCACAGCATCATTATTTTTTGTGGAAATTGCTTTTTAAGCTGCTGTAAAATTGAAACTTGGGCTGATTTGTGCAGTGTTTGTACAGATTTGTTAATTCTAAATAAATTCTAAAATAATCAGTAATCAAGCTTCAACATAGCATTGATAGTATTTATCAAATAGGATAATTACATACATTATTTAAGTTATTTTGAATATTGTTCACCATTCATGTATCCGTATGCTATTGGATTAAAGAGGCTAAATTTCATTGTAATTATTTTGTATGTGAGATATAATTATGCTCTATACTTTAGGAACATGTATGAGAACTAAATGCCTGTATGGTGTTTCTTTATGAACATGTCTTTATTTCCAAGTAAACTGAAATAAAAAAGCTGCCCTTGAGCTGTTCAGATGTTGTTACAATTCTGTTATTAAAGGGCTTGTTGTTTTATTTAACTTGCACATGAATTGCATTTTAATAATATTTGTGGACTGATGCACATTTTAGGGTCTTTATTTACACTAACTATAAACAATTAGTTTAAACAAAAAGTCTGGAAGCCAATGGTAAATAAACAAATACATTGTAAGTGTACAGAGTTTTTTTTTATGTTCAAGAAATCCAAGTTTAAGAGTAGCAGTTTGTAGTTAATTAATATTTACTAGATACATTAACATTGTAATGTAAGCTACTTACATTTATAATAATGTAATACTTATATAATTCACTTATACTTTTATAATATAATATTTTGTTGACCCAAATTTTGGAAACTTGTAATTATTTGTTGCATTAGTTTGTTAATTATTATTTCTTTGCAGTGTTTTCAGTTACATTGTCCTTTTTATAAAATAAGTTTTTATTCATTTAAAATATTTGTATTTTTTGATTATTCATTTCAGTGAATTACTATTACATTGTTTATTAACATAAGTACTGTTTAATGATTTTTTTATAGAGGTTCTTGCAAAACAAATCACTGATTTTAGCTTGAGTTTGAGCAGATGGATAAATCAGAAATATGCTCTGAAAGATTCTTGTTTGTCCACTTCTAACAACATACTGGAATATTTTGATCCAGAATAGGGTGATTCAGCTACATTTACTGTGAATGTACAGATCTGTTAGAAGCTTAGTTTTAATACACGCTGCCCCACACAGCATTTTGTGGATAAAAACGAAAATGAAATAAAAAAGAAACAAAATACATTTGTTTTCCCTTAAACTTCACTCGTTCACTTTAATTGTTGTAAATATAACAATTGTGAAAAGGTTTACATGATACTTCTTGCAAAAGATTATTACACATACAGTAGCTGAGGATTTGTATGTTAATGTACAGTTTTGCTTGCTGTTATAAAACAGATGCTTTCATATTGATTACAGTAACAGTAACATTTGGATAGTTTGTGCAGTAAATATAGGCATAACGGATGCTTTTCAACAAAGTTCAAATAGCAAAAAAATTGTGTATTAAAATATAATTATTAGCAGTAATAGTTGTAGTAGTAGTGCTGAGTGCTTTTGCTATTTCAACCATCATTTACTGAGTGTTTTTTTTTTTCTTTTGCTAATTCAACCGTCACAAAATGTACCAAATATATTATAGTATTACAGCAGTAAGTGATACTTCAGCAATATAAAGTTATTGACAAGCTTATTCTTCTTGAGTGCTGTTACTTTACACTAAATGAATACTGTACAGTCTTGGAGTCGATTGTTCTGATTCCCCTGGTTGAGTCTTTAAAAATGACACCAAAAAGAACCATACACCTTGTATCTTATTTGTAATGAGTGTTGAACACCTAAATCGCTAATATACAGTAACCTGTCAGTGCCGTAGTTTCTGTCAATCAAATGTGTTTTGTGTGTGTGTGTGTATGTATGTATGTGTATGTATATATATATATATATATATATATATATATATATATATATATATATAGTATCATTATTATAAAGAAATAACTGTTTTATTTTATTGTTTCCCACTGCCTAAGTCCTCAGGTGACGTAGATTGTGTGTTAGAAAGGACGTAAGGCTCTGAGAGGGTAGCATTATTTGTAACTGCAGTTTAAGGTTTTTGAAATGTTACTATTAACTGTTACTGATGCTGCTACTGTGTGTGTGTGTGTGTGTGTGAGAGAGAGAGAGAGAGAGAGAGAGAGGGAAAGAGCGTAACAGTAGCTCTTTTATACAGAGATTGCTGTTATAGTATTTCTGCTGTGTGTGTGTGGCGCTGGTGCTGTTAAGCCTTTGTACAGTGGTTGTTAGCGAGATACGCGAGCATGCGAGGCAGATTAAATGTACAGTGTGTGTCAGAAGCTGATATTGTAGAGGAAGAGAGAGATAAGCAGAAATGAGGGGAAAAAGGCCAGAGGATCGTTTAATTCAGAACACTCTTCTCTGTATATACACACACACACACACACACATAATATACAGTCATATGCAGTCATTTCATTTGAATAAAGATGTCCGAACCTTTGTATAAGACTATATCATTACTGCATATTCATCATTGAATACATTAGTATTGAAGTTATATTCTTATTATTGTACTCATTTGAGTAATTCCTTTTTTAAGAGCGCTCAAACAATATAAACAGACTTAAACAAACAGTATCAGAACATTCTAAAATAATAAAAATAATGAAAAACAATCATCTTTGTAAAAAGGAAAGAATTCCACATAACTACTCAATTTAAACAACTGTTAATAGCTGTTCTCTGAAAATCTGTAAATGGCCCATACCATGAAGAGTTTTAAAATGTACCTTTCAGTCCATATTCCAAAACTATAAGCTTGTTTTTTTTTATGTGATATTTTTAAGTTCATGTGATGTCACAAACATCAAGACATTGACCTATTTGCCCTGCAGCCATTTAGCTCCGCCCATTCTTGCTGATATTATAAGCAGTGTTTCAGCGTTGACTACTTTTCGAATGAGGCACAATATAGGGTAGCCAATCAGAACAAGATCATTTACATATATCTGTTTTAAAAGCACAGTAACAGAAACAACCTGTTAAATGTAAAACAATAAACAGAGGTTGTAAATGGTCATGTTGAAATGTATTTTCTGAAATATGGTCTTTTAGAAATGGTTTGATTTGCATTGTTTGGTTTCACTTAAACACTTGAATTACTTCTCTATTGAATGTACTTCTCTATTACTAATATCATAAATAGAAACAAATCGAATTTGACAAATAATGCACTAGAGGTACAGCCATATGCTTTTCATATGACAAGTTATGATGATTTTTTTGGGTTATTTATTAAATCCTTTAGAAGCTTGATCTGCCCCAGTTGTCTATCAACCTTTTTGGGACACTTTATCAACAATATATTTAGAAAGAGAGTAATTGCTGTGTGACTTTGAGTAGATGAGTCTTCAACACTCTAGGTTTTTGAAGCATAGCTTTTTTTTCCAAAGCACAGTTTGAAGCTGGGTTAAACACCTGGAAGATTTAAGTGCTGATGGGTGCTGACATTACAACAAAGGGAGAAAATTGGTGGCCTTTGGCTTTCTTCCCAAGCTAGCACTGTCACTAATACTGACACTAATGTTTACACGTTTCTGTCTATTATACAAGTGTCATCACAGGGATCAGCTCTTCTTTTTGAATTCGTATATGATTCCATTAGGCCAAATCCTACAAGACAACAGCCGTTTCTGAGGCAGTGTACCTTGAACACAAACACTTTTAGCTGTTGTTGGAAAAATCTTTTATTTGATCTTATTTTGTCTTATGTTTTGGTCATTTCTGTGTTTTTGTCGTTTTTAAGAGAGCAGACAATGTTAACAGTCTAACTGGTGCAGTCGTGACCAAATGGTTGAATGTGTTGGATGTATTACAATACACTACTGAATTTTACATTTCAGTGATGGCATGTAATTATCCCAGGGACTGTTTGTCAGTATTGTTACAGTAGTGTTAAAATATACAGAACATAAAGTACATTAAGCAGCAGTGGCGGCAGATCGGGCCTATATGGCTGATCCGATATCAGAGGGAAATGAATCTTCAGTGTAACAAATCTTCCCTGAAACAGCATACTGTGTGATGTTATGTTGATAGCTCAGTGTTTCTTACTGTGGGGTGGTGGAGTGTTTTAGTAGTTTGAGCAGGATGGTCTACTTTCAGATGCTCAGTCTTATGAGCTTCAATTAAAAACCCCTTATTTCAAAGCGCAGTAAGTATTGAATTAGTATTGGTTGGTAATTAAGACTTTTTGTTTTTAACGTAGTTAAAAAAAATGCTGCGTCTTGTGCGTAGTTTGAAACCGCAGTTATGACCAGTCATTAAAAGTGTGGTGTAATTTGATATTGAAACTCTTCTCACTTGTAGCTAGTTATAGAATTATGGCATCACATTTAAATACATATATAATAATGCCACACTTCTAAGGTTTAGAAAGCAGTAATACACATCAGAATCATTTCACCACTGGAATAGTACAGGTACAGGTAAAGTGGCCCAAATCTGATTTTCTCACTCATTTTTAATGTGACCTGTATCTGATGTTCGTTGGAACAGTTCACACTTCTAAACTGAAGCACATGCGCTGAAGAGCAATGCGTTATGTAAACCTTCGGTTTCATCTTCTCCAGCATCACAGGAGTTATTGAGGTCCAATGGATGATAGCTGGGCTATCCTTTGACAATCCTTTGCTGTTTGGCCATTTCTTTAGGCATTTTAAACACGGAGCGGTTTAAACACCTGTGCCTTCTAATTTAGTTTGAACAGAAACATCACCCCAAAAATTCATTAGGTCTGCTACCTCGCCATCCCACCACTGAAAATCCTTCCTTTTAACTGTCATCCGTTTTCACTTCTCCACAGTGAATGTCAAGTTGGATTAATGGAAAACTCAGTTGCGTGGCCACAGTTTGGCTATATATATATATATATATATATATATATATATATATATATATATATATATATATATAGGTTTTCAATACCATATTTAAATGATGCCATAAATGGAAATGGAAATGTCCGATCCAGTGTGTTCTTTGTCGTTCGCACATTCACATTTTAAGTTAGTGATCCAGCATGTTGTTATATTAATAATTAATAACATTAGGTGTATCCGAGATTGGAGTAAAATGAATGACATTGTCCAAATGTAATCTGCCCCTGGTAGATCGGCCATGGAAAATGAGAACAGTGGGAATTTTCCTTTTGTACAGAGTAAACTGTAGAATGGTGTTTATGGTAAATTTCTTAACTTGACGTTGCACTTCCTGTGATATGACTATTGCACATGCACACATTGCGATGGCAATGCTGAAACGATACACTGTGCAGTCCTAGTTCACACTGCCACGCAGATAAGACATGTGTGACACATATGGCGAAAAAGATCGGACTTGGGCCACCTTGACCTGCTGTGTGAACGTAGCCTTAGAGATAAGAGAAATAGAGTATCAGAGAGAACAAGAATAAGACACTGATAGAAATAGTAATAGAGAGGCAAGCAGAAAGACAAGGAGGGGAGAGAGAGAAGAAAAGGAGATGGACAAAGAAAAAGAGATAGGAAGAGTGAATGAGTTTGTAAAAGAGAACAGAGAAAGACAGTGAGACAATGTACTAAATAATAATAACTTATATATATATGAGGGAGACAGCGAGAGAGGAATAAATGAAGGAAGAGAGATGGAGATGGAGGGATGGAGTTGTTATAGATCCTTTCTCACAGAGAGCTCCCTTATTGATCACTTCCTGTGTGTGTGCGCGCGCTGCTGCATGCTGCATCAACAGTATCCTGTGGCGATAGTCTTCCTCTTCATATCGTAATACACATACGCACGCGCACACACACACAACATTTCCTCATATTCTCATGTGTCCTCCTGTTTCTCACACAGTTTTGTCTATACCATAGCCGTGAAGTGTGTATATGTGTGTGTGTGTGTGTGTGTGTGTGTGTGTGTGTGTGTGTGTGTGTGTTAGAGAGCGTATGCATCAAAAACAGAAAGGAGTTGCCCTGGTGTTACGGCTGTGCTAATATTTTTTCCTTTACTTAATATTATGTGACTAATGGCAAAAAATTTTTTTGTTCCCTTCATTCCCTCATTTTAATATATGAGTAGTCCGGAAATATGCATTTTAGAATAGAAAAGGCTTCACATTATAGTCTTTGCAGACAAAGCCATCACCGACTAATTATCTGCACACACACACACACACACACACACACTGCACAATGTGTAGACTATATATAACAGAATATGACACAGAATGCAAAATGTGATACAAATGAGACAGAGGAACTCCAGCAGAGAGTGAAATGGACGAGCTTGTCCAGAAGAATGGTAGTATTACGTTTTCCACCCCAAATGAATGCAAAAGCAGCACTGGATATTAAGAGTGTTTATGTCTGTACAAAATATTTAGTATTATTAATACGTCAATCAGCCATAACACTAAAACCACCTGCCTAATATTGAGTAGGTTTCCTTTGTGCCGCCAAAAAAGCTCTGATCCATCAAGGCATGGACTCCAGAAGACCTCTGAAGGCGTCTTTTGGGACCTCCAACAGATCACATCGATGAGCTCTGCATGCCCATGGCCCTGTTGCTGGTTCACTAGCTGTCCTTCCTTATAGCACTGTCTTTGTGTATACTGACCACAGTAGACCAGGAACACCCCACAAGACCTGCTCAATGTTTTGGAGATGCTGTGATCCAGTCGTCTAGTCATCACAATTTGACTTTTGTGCATTTTTCCTGCTTCAACACATACTATTGCTAGTTGGCATATGAGAAAACGTCTCTAGAGAAGCAAAGACTATATTTCCGCAATTCACCGTTGAGGGAAATATCCCTAGACACCAAAAATGCCAAATTAAAGCTAAGACTGACCACTGTGTTCTTTAACACACATTCAGCCATGGCATGCTCCTCCGTGTGTTTGGTAGCCATATTGCTAGACTGACTGGGCTGAAATGGCGAATGTTTAAAATCTTGCATTAAGACTTTTATTTTGAAAGCTTTCTACGCTGCCCTTGAGTTCTTATCGTTCTTTGTGATAGGAATGTGGTAAGGTGGAAAAGCAGCTAATTTGCATATAAAAACTAATTTAACTAATTTACCTTTTGTTTTGCACGTATGTCACCAAAGCTCTGTCCACGCACCCTCACACTAAAGCATTGGCAGAATTGGTTATTGCTTTGGTAACAGCTCCAAATCAGACGGACCCTAGTGTGTCGGGGGTGGGGGGGGGGGTGCTAAACATAAGGGAAAGCCAGTAAGTAACTCTGTGTGTGTGTGATGGGGGTTGGGGGTTCTCACTCTCCTCAGGCATTCTTTAAAAGAGGAATTTCTTTAAAGACAAAAAGGGGAGGGGGGTTTCTCCTCCCCCCGCAGCAACCGGGTCAACACCGCAACGTGCGTGTGTGTGTGTGTGCATGCATATATGTGTATGTGTGCACTAGGGTATGAACAATGTACATGTAATGCATTTATATTCCCACACAATACAATTATGGTGCAGATTCAGAACCTTTCCAAAGTCCAAACCACATCAGTGTCTATGAGCAGAAGTGGAGGGGTTTTATTATGGTCTGATTTTGATAAAAAGTTATGGCAATGTGCAGAGTGTTGACCTGGAGAAAGAAAATATGTCCTTTACATTTTTGCTGCTTTTTTAATCATTTATTTAGCATTGAAAAAAAAAAACTAGAAAAAATGGAAGTGCAGACCAGCACCTGTCCAAGGAATCAAATATAAGTAAAAGGAATTGTAATCCTGGTAGGTTTCATAATGAAATATATCATCACTGTTGCTCAAAAACCTTCCATTTCTTGAACTGGAAGCTTTACCATGGAACTTCCAGTGAAAATCAATGAAAAAAAATATTCCAAGTCATTTTGGAGCATTTCTGTTGGTTCATTCATCATGGAAATGTAACACAAAGTAAAGACCAACTGCCCGAATCAAAAATTGTCAAAAAGTGAAATTTAGCAAAATGGAAATATAAGATATTATACATAATGGGGGCAGTATGCTTATGTCATTACGTTGAAATACTGACACTAATAACTTTCTATACTTTGGTGATGCAGTCATGTGATTAATGTCCCACACTTTCACCAAAATATTTGACTTTCGTTGGATTACATGAACAGACTGATTCAGCTGTCTGCGATATTTGCTTATTTACACCATGTCATTTTGGTGCAGGTAGCAGTGGGCAATATGAGGATAGCGTTAGCACTACCAACTGCACAATTAGTATTTAAGAGCTGTTCAAGATCAGGCCCTGCTAGCGCATATTGTGCTGCATCTTGTGTATTGTGACGATGCCTGTCACTATATATTTTTGACTGTAGGAATAAAATGAACTACCCCCATTTAACATCAAGGCTCACAGGGTTTCCCTGCAATTGTACTTTACAAGCATGCCCAAATACTAGTGCAGCCACGCACTGTGACCACAGTGATACACTCTGAGCTAACGCTCACATAACCAGTGTGAGACACCATCCATTCATAACTTGTGACCCCTGTTTCAGCAGTTAGCTAGCTAGCTATAGCTTGGTGATGGTGCTTAACGCTTAAATATCAGACAAGATATGTGTGATGTAGGCATATGCTGATAGACTGTGTTTGTAAACATTACCTGTAGAATGTGGCATAGTTGCACCAAAGCATACCACATTTTTTGAAGCTTGTACATTAAAATATTATAACAAGAAGGAGAATGGTACTGTGATATCAATTGTGTGCCTTATAGATAACTATATGCTGTTGGTTTTATGTATTTTATGTATTTTTAAATTGACAAGACCAACCATCTGTACCACTTACTCACAGATTCTGCTTGTAGTTCACATCTCGTTATTCTATAGAGCTAAACTCAAGGGGGTTCTGTTCCGAAGGCGAACAGTTGAAAATGTGCTTGGACGTCCAGACTCATGGGGAACTAGGTGTGTTTGGGTGTATTTTGGCTAGTGTAGTATTAGTCTGACATCATTATATGATCTGACATGCCCACACAGTTCTGAGCGGCAGTTCTGGCCTTTGTTTTTTATGTATATTTCTGGAGTATAATATTGGTAATCCTTATATGCAGATTATCTGTATAAAACACTATTTTAAACCCTGTTGACAGTGAATTGTACTGGTGAATTAGGTGAATTAACTGGTGAATTAAATGGCTTTTCTTTCCTGGGTACCAAGTGCTTTCCTCCAAGTGCATTGGTTGCCTGGTGACGTTGCTTTGGCAGCAGTTCGGAAAAAGATGGCGCATGTGTAGGCAGTGGCATGTGTCATACACGCCATGTGAGTTTACTTCTCTTTGCTCCTCTGACTCTTTTCTTTCTTCGAAGTACTCATCAGAAAGCCCTGATGTGATTGGCTGAGAAGCAGCATCAGTGATATTTACTAGTCTGTGAGTTTCCTGGGCCCCTAAAGCTGTACCGTAAAGGCTGGAAAAGTTCTGCCAGTTAAAATAAGCACTCTGGCAAAATGACGTAGACCTCAACAGTTTATCAGTTATAGGTCCGGGTTCGGACCCTGATGCTGTCCTATCCGGACCTGGACGTATAACTGAGACTTGTGGTCTACTGCGGCCTGTCTATGAGTGATCATTGTCTTGAGCTGGAAAACAGATTTAGAGAAATGAACGTTAAACCAGACAAAGCTCAGAGAAACAACAAAATACACTTTTATAAAATGGGCTTCAAGGGTTCTGTGTGAACTGCAGGGATTAGGCTAGTGGTGTGTGTGTGTGTGTTTGAGCAGGTTATTCATTGTGTCTTTATGTGTGGCTTTTTCTGGTATAGTAAGTGTGTGTGTGTGAGAGTGAGAGAGAGAGGGAGAGAGAGAAGGGGATAGTATTTGTTTTCTATCTATGTATACTACATTTTTTCATAAGTTAAAGCGTGTGTGTGTGTGTGTGTGTGTGTGTGTGTGTGTGTGTGTATGTAAGGGTTAAATTGGGCCCCTAGCGAGATTAACCTCTTGTCCATTTCACCGTTTGGCATGCAGGCCCCACCCCTCAGTACTGCAGATAGCACTAATATCTCTCTCTCAACCCTCTCTCTTTCTGTATGTCTCTCATTTGGCCACCTCTCTCTCTCTCTCTCTCTGTCTTTCTCTCTCTTTCTCTCTCTGACTCTCTAGTCAGTCTCACTCATTCTCGCCCTCGCCATTCTCTCTCTCTCTCTCTGTCTCTCTGTATCTCTTGTGCATCTCAGTTAGTTGCAGTCCAGTCTTGCTATTGGCATTTATGTATACAAATATATTAAAGATGAATAAAAAAAAATGAATACAACTCTAGAATGTAAGGCATTTACAGAATTATTCATCAATGCAGAAGGTCAAACAAAGAAATAGGTTTGTGTGTGTTGCTGATGTGTGGGTGTAAGAAGACGAAGAGTTGTGGAGCAGTGGAATGATGGTGCTCCATCCAGTACTTTGGGGATAAGTTGGGGTGGTGATCATTTAGCATCCTGCCCTAACTAACAATCTTGTAGCTGATTGCGATCACAGCAATCTAGCAGACTCTAGTAAAAAGCCTCTAGTAAAGAAATTTAGTAGAAAGCAATCTCTGGACAGTAGAGACAGTTACTCCAACAAAAGCAGGATAAATTCTTTTATATATATATAGACACACACCCCACCAGACATACAGTGACCATGGCTAGGCTTTCTATCTCTCATTATCACACATCACACTCTGTCTCTTTTCCTTAAATTGTCGCTCTCTCATTTATCTATCTGTCTCTCTTATCATTCTCTCTTTGGTGTATATATACACTTTTTTTAAATTAATAGATAAGAAAGCTACATTTGAGGTGAAGCTCATTTTCAAGATAATGATTATTTTCATTTTGGATTAAGCTGCTCTATTAATAGATTTTTCTGTTCGGTTGCTGGTATTAAGCTTATATACACATTATGATAAGCATCAATTTTCATTGCTGTTGTATACCTATAGTATACTGCTGCAACCCTGGCTTTAGTCCATCAAGTTCGCTTCATACCACACAGTTCGCTTAATAATCTGCTACATTTATGTTTGGTTTCGGTGTCCACAGCATGATAAAACCAGCAGAAAGGACAAATCCTCTTCCTGTAAAACAGGACTCTAGACACTATAGTAACCTTCCTAATGACTTCTCCTCAGATTCAGATTCTAATAGAACCTCTCCTCTGCTGCTCACACACTAATGAGGGATGGCCTGAAAGTTTAGAATCAGCACTTTCTGCACATCCCTTCTTCACTTCTCTCAGTCAAACTACGAATTTAGGAAAACTGATGTGCTGTTGCTGTTGCTGGTGGTGACGGCTGTGATGAGCTCCATATAGAGTGAAGTCAGGGATTATAAACAGCTCTGAGGAAACAACAACTGCTTCTATAATGGTTGTGACTGAGAGTTGTGGTCACCCCCCCACCCCCGACACTCACACTGACCTCGGACCTCAGTCCAGAGTTCACATCCGCCTCACACTGACCGCGCGAGTGGGGAGTGATGTAGAGCGTGCTGGCAGATCAAATAGTGTGTGTGAGTGTGTGTGTGTGTGTGTGTGATAATAAAGGAAGGAGAAAGCTGTTAATTCAGTACCGGGGATATAGGAGTGAGCGAGAGAGAGACAGAGACAGAGAGAGAGAGACAGAGAAATGGGGGTGGGGCTGGGGTCAGAGGTCAGAGACAAAGATGAAATCTTGTGAAGGAGGGTCATAGCAAAACTCTCTCACCCTCTGTCGCTCTCTTTCTTTCTCTCTTTTGCTTTACTCTCTCTCTATTGCCCTCGACCTCTCTACCTTTTTCTCTTTTGCTTTGCTTTCTCTTGCTCTTATTCTCCCTTGCCTCTCTCTTTTGTCTTACACTCTCTCTCTCTCTCTTGCTCTTTAGCTTTGCCCTCTCTCTCTATTTCTTTCTCTCTTTAGCTTTGCTCTCTCTCTTTCTTTTTCCTCTTCTTTCTTCCTTTGCTCTTTCTCTTCCCTTCTGCTTCTTTCTTCCTTTGCCCCGCTTTCACTTTTTACCTCTCGCTTTACTTTGTACCCTCAACTACTTTCTTTCGTTCTTTCTTTTTTGTCTTCTCTCTCTCTCTCTCTCTCTCTCTCTCTCTCTCTCTCTCTCTCTCTCTCTCTCTCTCTTCTCTCTCTCTCTCTCTAGCTTTCCACTTAGCTCTTCCTGTGCTTAAAGTGTTTTAACGGAGCCACACATGCGTCCCCCCTGCTAACCACTGCACACTGCTGACCCCCACCTCCGATAACGAGAGCAAAAAAAGAGAGAGAGAGAGAGAGAGAGAGAGAAAGTGGAAAGGGGAGAGAGACATATGGGAGTGCTGGTGATTAGGGCTGCACCTAAGGATTATTGATTAATCCAACGATTTCTTTTCAGGTTGGACGATTAATCCAACAACTAATTTATAGATTATTCTGTGTGTGTGTGTGTGTGTGTGTGCGCTTGATTACAATAATTTATATTGTTTTGTATTGCAGCAACCCTTTACCTGAAATCAGTCTTTTTTTCAATATTTTTACTTAAATGTTAAACTTCAATATTTTTACTTAAATGCTAAACATCATACTTAAAATGGTTATAACTGTAATTATTATATGTTTGGAGTAAGTTAGAGTTAAGCAAATCACTGGTAAATGTGTTTTTGCATCAGTATAGTGCAAGAAAAATAAGCTCTTACGGTGCTGCTATGATGATAATGATGAGGAATAGTGATTGATTAGGGCAAGTGAGAGGAGGAGACAGGGAGAGGTAAAAGGTGAGGTCCGGTTCTGATGACTGTTAAACAGGAACTCGGTAACAATGCATTTTTCCCTCCTTTTTAAAAACATAAATAAACAATTCAGTATTTCCAAAATGGAAAATGGTCCATGTACAGAACCTTTATTTTGGATCTGTTTGATTTTGCTACAGAGTGTAACGACAGCTGCAGTGTTAAAAAAAATTGTAGTTGTGAAATTCAAATACAATAGCATTGATATGTGTTGATCCACTGATCGGCCATAACATTAAAACCAATGACAACTGAAGTGAAAAACATAGATTATCTGATTATAACGGCACCTCTTAAGGGGTGGGATATACATATTAACGAAGGAACAGTCAGTTCTTAAACCACTGCTTACACACTACTAAACAAACAGTCCATTGCCATTTAGCTTGTCTGTTTCCAGTGTTCTCCTGGAGCAAGGCCAGTGTTTCCAGTTTCCACTATCTAGTTTCTGACTGTTCTCTTCAAACTTTGTTCCTCTGACTGTGTTTCTCCCACTGTCTTCTTACTGTGGTCTTCTGTTTTAACTGTTCTTCTTGTGTTCCTCTAACTGTGTTCTATGTTCTTCTTACTGTGCTCTTCTGTTTTGGCTGTTCTTCCAACTGTGTTCCTTTAACTGTTCTCCCCTGTGTTCCTCTAACTGTGTTCTTCTATCTGTTCTTCTCTGTTCATCTCTAAAAACACAGAGATACTGAGCTCTCTTCTTACACAAATGGTAATCAGTTCTGTTCTCAGAATGATTCAGATGTGAAGCTGTACGACGGTCAGCGGTTTATCATTATAACCAGTAGCCGTTCCCTATCCCTAATACTGCCCAACAGACATTAAATATCCTCTTGTCTATGACCATACAGAGATTGCTGGAGTGATACGATTTCAGAACGAGACTGAATGGAGACCTGTTGCTGTTACCATAGTAACGTCACCCAACAGCATCTCTCTCTGGCTTTCAGCCTTAGTCTCAGACTTATAATGACCTCAATTTGGCTTTCATTTTAGCTGTAATAATCAAACGTATATTTAAACATATAATCAATAGTTGATTTAGTTTGTTTCCATGTGAATAGCATGCACCCAAATCACTGTGATCACTACTGTAGATAGGAGTGGCATATCAGTGATATATGTATGAATGGGCTATTTAAATTAATGGCTGTGGATGATATATGGTATAGATAATAGGGATTGGTCTGAATTGGTATGGATGTGGATGGGTATGGATAGGTACAGATAATATGAATTGGTATGGATATTGATGTATAAATATGTATAGGCATGGATGTTTATGGAAATGGACGGAGATAGATGGCTATAGGTATGGATGGGTTCCATGGGTATTGATGAGTAAGGATAGAGATGGGGATGGGTATTGGGTATTCAGCAGAAATACCTGGATGGGATGTCAAAAGGAAAAAAAGACAGAACTGCTCAGATTATATCCTAATTAAATACATTACTATGTATTCTCATTTAAATACATTTCTAAATAAATACACACCTATATAAATATGTTCCTAAACAAATACATTTCAACCTAAATACATTTGCTATAGAAAAAGGTTCTAAAAATACATTCCTATACAAATACATTTCTAAAAAATACATTCCTATATAAACACATTTCTAAAAAAGACATTAAAAAAAAAACATTTCTAAAAAATAAAATAAATCAATAAATACATTGCTGTACACCATTGCTCTTTCTTTTGTTCATTAAATTTATTTTCTTATTTTCTTTGTCTTTTAAACTCAGTCGCTGGTCATGAATAGGTTAAACTGCCGTCTTTATTCTGAGCTGTTTTTCATGTTGCACCTCTTCTTCTCTTTTTCTCTCTGTCTGCCACAATAGAGTTTTTATTTACCCTTTTTACAGACTGTTTTATTGAACCAAGTTTGCTGTGCTTCTGGACAGTCTCTGTGTGTGTGTGTATGTGTGTGTGTGTGTGTGTGTGTGTGCAGGTATCTACTGTCAGAGACCGTTATGTAACGTATTATAAAGCAGCTCATATGCTTCGGCTCTGTCTCTGGTGCTCACACACTTTTACGGCCTCAATAAAGAGCTCAGCTATGCTGCTGCTAGCCCTCAACACTGTAAATCATGTGTGTGTGTGAGGGAGAAAGAGAGAGAGTGAAGGAGAGTAAGAGGGGGAAGTAACATGCTCTCAATGTGACAAACAGGAAGTGACCTCACCCAGTAGTGCTAAAAGAGTACCAGAAGTGGGGCTTAACGCACGTTACTTAAAAGAATTGAGTTTTTACTAAACAGTTATATTGTCTGTGTGTGTGTGTGTTTATAATTTTTTGACACAGGCAAACTTTATGTTGTGTCCGCTCCAAAATGACTTTGAATTAAGTCCTTTTACACTGACTTCCACTGAAGACTAAAAGGCGTTTTTCTTCTCCTGCAAAGTTGAACATTTTGGAGATACGTTGCTTGGATGATCTGAATGCCTTCTGTGGACCAGATGCTCACTGCACACAGTAAAAAAAAATTGTGATTGGTTAGAGGTTGGCTTGAGCCCATTCAGAATCCTATTATAAATCAGTAATTTGTATTTATTGCGATTGCTAATTAAGTGGACGATTTTATTTTGTATATTACACCTACAGCAATTTATTAGACTTACAGGACTATACAATGTGAACATGAAAGCAGTGTACGATAAAGCCAATGGACATCAACAGTGGTGATGTATTATGATTGACATAATAGCATTGAATAATTGATTAGCTGATCAAATGAAATGAATTAAAGTGGTGCGTCTCAAGCCGAATGTGCAGCAAGTAATCTAAGCAAACAAAGCAAAAGATCATATCAAAAGATCAGTCATGACAATAAAAAACTAAAATATGCCTACTGACACTACTACTTCCCTATATCACAACTAGTGCAAGGGGGGGCTAGCTCATCTGTGTTCTTCATCAGCGGTTACAGAAACCAAAGACAAGAGACTCAACTGTGTGGTAATCTCTAGGATTTGTAAAGTGCTAAGTACGAGCACTTGGAGCACAAGCATCCAGGAGCGCTTTGTCAAGACGAAAGCAAAGCAGAACCATAAGAGCTGCTTCTTCATCGCCCCGCAGAATGATGCAACAAAAAATGGGGAATTCTATATCACTGCTGTCCAATGAAAAATATGTATCTACGTTTTTGTCTGTTTTTGTTTTTCTCCATCATTTGAACCCTGTAGCTTCCACATACCTTGTGTAAATAATTCTGTATGAATGAACCAATAGAAATGCTCCAAATTGACTTGGACTCGAATATTGAATGTTTAATTTTTTTTTCCTCTTGTAAATTTGCTGTTTTGGAAATACATGTTTTTCTATAGACAACAATGAGATGTTTTAAGAGAATATGATTAAAGAAAATGCTAAAATATTAAGAGAAATATTTGTTTATTTTAATTATTATGGGTACATTATTTTAATCAAGCAAGCACAAAAGCACAAACAAAACCCCTTATAATATAATCATCTATAAATTAGTCATTAGATCAGTCCGTAGATGCAGCCCTGTTCACAACTCTGGTGATGTTAAAGAATGTTTAAGATGTTAAAGAAACTCAGCTGTAAGGAGTATTTACTGACACTATTTCTACACAGTATCTGGAAGATGATACATTAAAAAGGAGCCCCAGTAACTAAATTAAAGCAAGACAAAATAAAGGTAAAGAAAGGAAAATGTCAAAGGCTAAAAGTTTATAGTCTTGGCTAAAAACTAACTAGGATTCATGGCTAGAGGACACGGCTAGGGCTACGACTATCTTATTCATTGTAGTACGTTTAGTACAATAGCATGCGCTTTTACACGCCTAATATATGTTACTAATGAGGTGATTGGAGCCCTGGATTAATTGAAATTGCGATTGCATGTTCGCCAGTCCCTGGAGGGACTACCTTGTAGTGATGATGAGGCTGTATAAAAGAGGAGCAGACTGGAAGTGAAATGTAATTTCTGATGAACATGCCACACTCTGATCTCTACTTCCCACCTAAGAGAAAGCGAGTGAAAGCCCTCAACGCTGGTTTTGAATTCTAGCAGTTCAGTGGAATTCTTTCCGCTTTCGGAATTCATTTTTATAGAAAATAATTTCCAGTGTTGTGTGTGCTCGTCTTCGGTGCCCTGGCAATGCTCCTAAGGCAATAAGAGAATAAGTGATGGGCATGGAATTGATTTTTGCTCTTATATTGCAGTGGTAAACGCATTATGTCACTAATGACTTACCTTGATGCTCCTTTTCTCTGGTTCCACTTCATAAAAGAAAGTCTTGGTGCTTTTTTGTACTAAATCTGGATTTTCAGGTATACACTATTAGAGATCTGGGGGTGATGCAGAACAATTAATGTCTCAGAGTCTGGTCTGTGGATGTGAAGTCTGATTGTGATGTCACTGTGATGTCACCCTCTGAACTCGGGTTTCTTTACAGTGTTTTTCAGAAAATGTGATCCTTTCTTTTGAGATACCACCACTGAAATCTTTATCGTCTCTCGGCAGTTTAATATTTGTTCGGTTTTGAGGGTTTGTTTTTTGATGTAAAGATAGTAACTATGTGACCTTAATAGAGGTAAACAAAAAAAGGTCAGATGCTGGTATTTTGCTTCAGAATGAAACGTGCGAATTTTCCATTTACAGTGGGCTTTATTGGCTGGTTAGTTGCACAGTGGTGGCCGCAGAACCCACATACAAACATACATAGTTTTTAACACTAATAAAAACACTGTAATTATCCCAGAGTCTTGAAGCATAGTCTTGTTGTGTTTGCCGATCGGGTCACAGTTGGACTTATCTGCGTAAGAAGCTGAAGAGACGGCTCTTGTCCTCAGTTAACCTGTATAAACAGAATGCGTCTTCTGTGATTGGATTTCGGCAGACAAGCAGAAATATATCAAACAAAATAAGACAAACTCTTTCCCCCTTGCTCTAACCATCTCCTCTCTCTCCCTCTTGCTCTCTCTGTCTTCTTCTCTCTCTCTCTCTCTCTCTCTCTCTCTCTCTCTCTCTCTCTGTCTTCTCTCTCTCTCTCTCTCCTCCCCTCCCCTCTTGTTCTCTCGACCTCCTCTCGCTCTCTCTCTCTCTCTCTCTCTCTCTCCTCCCCTCTTGTTCTCTCGGGCTCCTCTCTTGCTCTTTCCCTCTTGCTCTCTCGGTGTCCTGCTCTCTCTCTCCTCCCCTCTTGCTCTCTCGGTCTCCTTCTCTCTCGCTCTCTCCCTCTTTCTCTCTCTGTGTCCTTCTTGCTCTCTTCTCCCCTCTTGCTCTCTCTGTCTCACTCTCTCTCTCTCTCTCTCTCTCTCTCTCTCTCTCTCTCTTCCTCCTGCTCTATCCATTACCTTCCTTATCTTTCTCTCTCACTCTCGCCCTCTTGCTCTCGGTCTCTCTGTGTCTCTCTCCCTCTTTCTCACACACTTTGACTCACTTTGACTCACACTCGTGTTCATGCTTGTTCACCGGTAGTTGAGAGCAGTATTACGGAGTTTGGGATTATGAGAACCCCATTGCTCTAAACTGTTCACATTCTCTCAGAGCTGGACCACCATGATGAGAAAGCGCTGTGTACAGGAGGTACAACAGAACTAAGTGTGTGTTGCTGGGATTTGTTTTACACAGGACAGTAAAATTTGGAGCTCATCTGGTCATGCTGGAGACGCATTTTACTGACAAGTGTAAAAAGAATCCGGATACAAAACACATGCTAGTGCCAGGTGTAAACAGGCCTAATAAGTGCAGACAGTGAGATTCATCGACAGCTCACAAAACGGAGCTCATTTATCTTGCATCAGTCTAAAAAAAAAAAACACAGACAGGAAGGAAGGAATAGTCTGTTTAATTCTAAGGAATAAAGGCAGCTTGGAAAATAAATGTGTGAAATGAATCCTGACTATTTTAGGAACATGAAGCTGAGCAAACGTCAAAAGTGCACCTCAGGGCAAAAAAAAGTCTAAAAAAAATCATTATTTAATGTGCTGCTTTCTTATGCTTCTGATGCATCTCTCTGTCTGATATTTACTAGTCTATTGTCTCTCTGTATGTTTTGATGATTAAAATGATGAAATATCTATTAATCCACTTATACTAGACAAACTAGTGACATAAATGATGTTTTCTTCAGATGCTACACTAACGCTCTATTTGTGAAGTATCATTACGTACAATACATTACATACGCTGTAGCTTGTGTGTTAAAATCACTGCTGTTACGATGCTAATTGATGATTTTTGTCCTGTGTCTGTCTGCGTGTGTTCAGAGTAAGTTGGTGATGGAGGGGTTCCGGAGCCTGCGTGAAGGGGAGCAGGTGGAGTTTACCTTTAAGAGGTCCAGTAAAGGGCTGGAGTCGCTCAGGGTAACCGGGCCTGGCGGGGGGCCGTGCTCCGGCAGCGACCGACGCCCCAAAGGGAAGGCCCCGCCCCTTAAACGCAAACCAAAGGGAGACCGGTAAGTGTGCTGAGCACCATGGGTTGTGTAGTTCTATGGGAAGCGAATGCTGTCCTGGCCCACGTTCCCGTCTGAGGCTGCGCTCAGAGTGTTTCTGTGTGCTTGAGTAGATGTGCGTTTAATCGGAGGGCTTCTGTGGAGCTCCCTGGGGACTGAGAGCTGAAAAGAATTCATTTTGAGGCTGCTTTCATACTCTGCATCGCTCTAAACTGGAAATGCCGTCTAGTCACAGATGATTTTCCCGGCGAGTGTTTTTCATTTGACACCCACAGAATTAGTCACAACCTCACCAGTTTTTTTTATGCCTGCGTACTACATATATACTACAATATACATGTAGATACTACAGGTACCACATCCTAATATAGCTCATTTTTGGCCAATAATAATGGAAAATTGATTTTAAAAGGAATACATATTACTGTAGACAACGACTCAAATGGTGTTTGTTTGTTGACATAAAGTAGGGTTTCTCACAGCTTACAGTTTTTCACATCATACAGTATTTTCTTAATTTTTTTACACAATACAAATATAACATTCATTTAATAACTAATAATTAAAATAAATCTTATTATAAAAGTTATTTTTTACATATTGTATATTATCTGCTGTGTTTGCATGCATTCTTTGTGTAATTACTGCTAGTATATTTTAATTATAAAAATTACATGAAACACACTAAAGAAAAGGCAATTATTATAATATTAATATTGCAGTGATTACAGTATTTCTGTGCTCAGTATTTAAGCACTCTGTGTTGTCCTCAGTTCCATTTTACTTATTAACGTATAATGTACTTATAATTCTTTTTTATTAAATGTAGTATTTTTGCCTCTACACTGATTTGTGACTGGTCCCACCTTATTGTAATTCATGAATAGAATTTGAACATAATTTAGTAACTTAATTTAGTAATTTATTATTGATGTTATTTACTTACTAAAAAGTTTAATTGGTGACTGCATCTGTACTGCTTTGTGACTGGTCATTTCCTGAACGCTGTAGCTTTCACTGTACTAGTGGATAGAATTTGAATCAAATTTAATAACAAAATATTATTTCATTGATTCATGCTTATTATAATATTAATTATGTTAGACGAAACATCCTCCGAACAGAAGAACATACTGTAGTCTAAGTAGAATGGACTCAAAACAAAAGCGTTCTCCTATATCTACCACAGCTCTGTTTACTGTAGTGTGGATAGTATATAAATCATACAGTAATGTACAGTAATGCTGCTGTGAGTTTCCAGTGTGATGCGGTTTTGTCAGCGATGTTTGTGAAAGTTTTTATTTATTTTATTCAATTTTTTTATTTTGCTAACAGACTGAAGACACTGTTTCCGTCGGCGTCTTGATAGTTCATTACCGTGCTTTTGCATGTTGCTAGTTTGAGCACCTCCGCTCAGAAGAGCTCATTGATTTAGTCGATCGTCTGGTGTCAGTTGCCATGGAGATATTGCAGAATGATTATCAATTGAATAAGGCTTCCAGGCTTTTGCATTAAAGCTTTTTTTTCTGCTCGAGTGTGTGTTGAGCGATGGATGTGTGTGTGTAGGTTTAGACAGGTCCAATAGGGTTGTGCAGTGGAGGAACACTGACCTTTAACTTAATAATTTACTGTGGCAAAAAACCAACAGAACTTATGAAGAAATGACTCATGACATTTTCACACATTATCTGTAGAACATTTGTAACATACGGTTGGATTATCTCATGTTTGATCAATTCCTAAAAGTAAAATGATTTATTGATGTACATAATAATAATAATAATAATAATATTTATTATTATTATTATTATTATTATTATTATCTTCTCTTATTTACATGTGTGTCAGTGTAAGAGCAAAGAACGACTGGACTGGTAAACATATGACATTTAGACATAGATGATGTAAAATTGTCTTGATACATGTGGGGAAAAAAAACTACAAAAACTGAGCTACAAAAACCTCTTTCCTTTGCTGTGATTCTAATGTATAATTTTAGATATAAAACTTTTTTTCATATATATTTTTGTAATATTTAAAAGTTAAGATCCTGGTTCATTATACACTTGGTAAAGCTAATTTAATTATGCCACACATTTCCACTCAATTAAGATTCTGAGCGCACAGCGTTTACCTCCACATAAAATAGAATTGAGTATTTAGATAAATTTATTTTATTTATATATATCGTGTATTACATACATTCATTATATCCTTTGCCTTTCAACCTAAACACAATAAATGTAGCCAGAAAATAACCAAAGCCTTAACCGTCTTTTTTGCTACAGAGAGAAAGATTAAATTCATGAAGTATAAAATGATATTTAGCTTTTAGTTTTTTCTTTTTTTTCACTCACAAATGTAATTAAGAAAGGTTCCTCACTCTCACACAATTCATTTAAAAAGGTTCCTCAATCATTATAAAAGGTTCCTCACTCTCACACATTCATTTAACAAGGTTCCTCACTCATACATTCATTTAAAAAGGTTCCTCAATCATTATAAAATGTTCCTCACTCTCACACATTCATTTAACAAGGTTCCTCACTCTCATACATTCATTTAACAAGGTTCCTCACTCTCATACATTCATTTAAAAAGGTTCCTCACTCTCATACATTCATTTAACAAGGTTCCTCACTCTCATACATTCATTTAAAAAGGTTCCTCACTCTCATACATTCATTTAAAAAGGTTCCTCAATCATTATAAAAGGTTCCTCACTCTTATACATTCATTTGAAAAGGTTCCTCACTCTCATACATTCATTTAAAAAGGTTCCTCACTCTCATACATTCATTTAACAAGGTTCCTCACTCTCATACATTCATTTAAAAAGGTTCCTCAATCATTATAAAAGGTTCCTCACTCTTATACATTCATTTGAAAAGGTTCCTCAATCATTATAAAAGGTTCCTCACTCTCATACATTCATTTGAAAAGAATAAAAAATAGTAAATCATAATTCACGTGATATGTTAAAAAGACATGATGATCAGCTGGAGTTTGGCTTAAGCTCAACTGTAACTTGGCTGTGTTGAACGCCATCTTTATAACTGAGCTCATGAAGTTCTGAGAGCTGCTGGAGAACTCCCAAAGACACCCCAGAAATAAACACATCGTGGGTGTTAAAGCTCCCTCTTTCACTTTCTCTCTTTATTAGTCACACCAACACACAAACACACACATCTTGTGTACGAAAATGCAGCACTTTTTTCTATCACCTGACATACAGTCTTGTGCTAGAGTTGAGCGTTGTGTTCTGAGTGTAAATAAGCTAATAAAGCCTCTACATTAAACACACCTAAGTAATATTTTTTTTCTCATTTTTAGACATATCTTAATATATTGGTAAAACAATAAAACATAACATTTAATGTTATTAAACCATCAAATTCAGTGTTTTTTGCAATATGTTAAAATAAGCAAATACAGAGTAATTGTGCTATCATGTGCAACTGTATCTTTGTAAAGAATGTGAAATGACACTTATAAAAAATATAAAGCAAAAATAGCTTTATTATTATTTATATCAGTCCTGTTATAGTTTGATACTAGGATCAATTACAGTGCTGCTCAAAGGTTTGGAATCATTTGTTTATAATTATAATTATTATTGTTATTTATTCCAAAGTAACCATGTAAATGTAAATATTAGGTTATAATAACATAAACAATAACTTGTAGCCATACAGTATTTCGATACAGCGTTTTTTTTTAGATTTTATACTTTTTTTTAATACATTCCAACTCATATTTTATATAATTATTGCGCAGTAGTGTACAAATTTAATGTTAGATTTTTTTTATGAATTTTTATTCATTTAAATGTGTGTCAGCAATGAAACACGCTATTGCCTTTCAGTTAATTGTGTTGGAACGAAACCTTGTATTCCCGCTTTTGGCACTTTAATATGATTGTTGCCTTATTTATGTTGTGTAAAATATTCCTGATGAATAAGTAAATAGAAATGGCTCAGAAGGACTTCCAATAAAAGTTAAACATGTTTTTTTTCTTTCTCCTGTAAAGTGATCATTGTAGAGATAAAAGGTTTTGTTCTGACAACACTGTACAGTATTTTATTCATTGTGGAGATGATACACCTTGAAGTCAAGTACATTCAGTGCAGCACTTTTCAGTGTAATCAGGTTGGTCACAGGCTGCTGCATAGATCTCCTGAATAGACCAAATTAACATCTACATTTAATAACCGCTGATGCACATCTAGCAGATACTTATCCATTGTCCATTTTACATTTTTCTTCATTGATTTTTGATTTTCTCCCTAAATGTAGGTTTGGTGGATTTGTCCTTTGCTAAGTGTAGTACATTAATATAGTTACTTTCTTCCTTTTGAGGAAATGAATTTACTTTCTTCTCAATTTCATTTGTCATTAACATTCAGCTTTTTTTAGGTTTACATTTATTCTGTTGAACCTGCTTCTACACTACTTTGCAATTGGTTAAACCTCTGACTTTAGTGTTTTATTTTACACCAAAAATATCCTAAAAGAGACAAATGGAACACATTTCAGTTTCTGAGCTGAGAGATGCTGGATGAACTAAAAGGCCACACTGTTAGTAAGAGTTACTGCAGGAACAAGACATGCACTCTGTACACAGCTTGCTGGACTGTAGTTCTGGGCAGCATTAATATGGTTTAATATCACAATATTTCCCAAATGTATCACAAAGTAATTTAACAGGTTTTACAACTGCATAATTCAATTGTGAAGAAGTGGTTTACTGTGAAACACTGTTCAAGAGGTACTTACAGAGTCAGAATTGTCTACAGACCAGAAATCTGCTTGTTTAATTTATTTAATTACATTTGCTTCCTTATTGCTGCTAACAAATAAAGAGCAATGTAATATCTTATAAACCTAACATTTGGTTGCTCAGTTTTCAATTCTAAAATCGGTCCGAAAGCACATTTCTGGAAGAAGAAATGTACTGTTTAGTACTTATTTTATTTATTGTATATATTAAATATGTAGTTTGAACCCAGTCTGAGGCACCCAGCATTATTATGTTGAAAAACAAAGAATCAATATTATTATGACACCAGTTTTGATATTCTGAAATAGACGCATTCATGTGAAGGCAGCAGTCCTGGATCTTTGGATAAGGCAGTTTATGACTTTAACAGCAGCTTTAGAGGGTTTATCCTGCACTGCCACCTACAGGGTTCAAACCCACACTACATAGATATGGTCTGCTTGGGAAAGGTGGATTCTGTACTGCCATTAGCACCGAAGCAGTGTTTCATGCATCACTGAATTAGCAATCAATCTGGGTTACCCATGTCATATGCTGATGAATTTTAAATGTAGAGCTTCAAAATAATATATATATTTTTTGTGTTTATTATTTCTTTTCTTTTTGAAGATTGAGTGATGATATTCATCAATGCTATTTCCAAAAATGACCAAAGAAAAGCAACATCATAATAAAAAATAAGAAACTGAAATAAACAAACAGGCAAAAATAAACAAAAAGTGTACTGTTTAGAGCATTTAGCAAAGTAACTAATCAAGATAGATTTTAATGGTTCTATAATTTTGTTGTATTTTCTAAATCATTCCAGATGAGAAACTGATCATTTTTACAATTATGTAAAAATACAGAATGTTAATACATAAATCTAACTCTACAATTGATAACTAGTGAATAATAATTATTTTTATGAAATGGTACAGGTAAGGTCATACATTATATTTAAAAACGTTATAAAGTATCTGGAAATATATATTTACCATTAAAGTGCCAGGTTGAAAAGAGTTATCTTGTGCTATGTATTAAACTAATTCACAGTAGAGTCACCTCCCTCTCCCCTCAGAAAATAGAATTTCTCTAAACAAAGAGAATATATGCATTTTAAATGTATTTTAAACTTTTTAAAAATGTATTGCTATTTTTTATGAATTGTTTTACATTTTTATAAATGTTACTTCCTTTAACTTATTAACTTAGATCTTTGCTGAAGAATTTAGTAAGAATTAGTAGCCTAAATGTCTAAAACAAATTTGGAGTGAAGAAAAACTAAAGATTTCTTTGGGGAAAAAAGACTGGTAGATTTGTGATTTTTAAACACTTTGTCTTGTTTTTCATGAGCTACAGAAACTTTTTTTGTTGGAAAAAATAACCTGTTGTAATAATACAAATACAATTATTACAATTAACATAAGTTAATGTATATAAAAAAGCGAATTATTATGAAACAATATAATTGAATAATTATTTAGAACATGTATAGCGTACAAATTGAGTCTTGTTAACTTGTTAATTCATAGAATATCTGAATGGATTGTCTAAGTAGGATTTTTCACAAATTTGCATTAAAGAAAAAATACAAAAACAACAAATAAAGAATGCACCCACACAGAAATGATTTTGTACTGTAACCTTTACCACCCGGTCTGTTATGTGTACACAGTAAGAGAGCTCCTCTATACAGGCCTGTATGTATGCAATGTTCCCATGAGATGTTTGGACCAACACACACACAGCCTGGGCTGTATGGTGAAATCTGATTGTCTATATTTAGAACTGGCTAATGTGGTCTCCAGCCCACTCGTTACTGTGCACCGTGGCAACCACAGACTCCCTAGTAACGCTCATGACAGACTTCACACCGTACTGATTGGAAGCTCAGAATAAGAGAAATTATAGAGCCTGTGCTCCACCGCTTACAAATAACCCCTATTAAAAGAGGCCAGATCTTACAGCTTTCTTGTATTTAAATGTTTGCCTTTGAGATCCACTTCTAATGCATGTGTGGTTTTATTTACCCAAAAAACTGTCAGAATTTATGTCTACATGACTATTGTCAAAAAATGTGTTAGTGTATTGCTTGTAACTGTGCCTAAATGTTAACTATACATGTTTAGGTATAGTGCCTAAGAGCAGTTCCCAGCCGCCATAAAAATTAATTGTTTTTTATAACATTACAGTCAGTGTTAATATTATATTAGTGTTAACATATTCACTGCATTGATTGAGGAGTAAGTTGTATGTTTTGAAAATGTAACTTTTTATCTTTTATGAAAAAGAAGACAAAATGTGGAGAAAATTGTTTTTCTGGGATCTGGACACTTAAATACAATATTAAGGGTCAGGAAATCCTGTGGACATTTAGTCTGGGGTGCATCATACGTGTGAGCTATGATCTAAACTTTGGAAGCTTTGGAACATATAAAACCTAAATTGGCACATGAAAGCCCTCAGATAATAACTGCTAAAGACCAGTAAACGGAAATCTTGGACGAATAACCGATTGTAAACATTGTGACATCAAAGCTCAACAATGTTGATGAAGCAAGCATCTGAGTTGTGCTCAATCTTATATCATTTTGTTATATAGCCTAGCAGAAATGTAACACACATATTCCCGTCTTTTGCCCGTGTGCAATATGCAGGGTTCGGGATCCACTGTGATTTACTGCCCCCTGCTGAATGAACAGCATATTTACAGAACAGGAGGAGCAGGTAGAAGAGTTTCAAAAGAAATTACTTGCCTGTAGTAGCATCTTTAGTAACAAGTAAGATACCAATGCAAACGTGCAAAAGTGTAGTTCTGTTTTTCAATTCTGCCTTTTTTACACATGTAAACACTTTTCTCCTCATAATTGAACATGAAGGTCTGAAGCCATTTTGGATTTAGAAATATGTACAGTAATCAGCTGGTGACAGTTATGTCTTCATCACTGTACACACCGTTTGTACATCACTATTTACTTAAATGACAGCACAAAGCAACATTAATCTAAAGAGGATTGAAATAGGTGTGCTAGTTTTAGAAGAAGAATGCTTCTTGTCTCAGCATTGCCTTGTCTTGAATGACACTTTTTTTTTTAATTGGCGACCAGATAGAAGTGTGAGGTGGTAATATTTACATGGACCTGACCGAGATGGCAAGATATTTCATGGATATTGGTGAAAATGAAAAAAATGAAGATATATTCTGATCAGTATCGGCATGATTACCCGATAGTTGCCAGGATTCTCAGACTCACAATGTCACAGTATTAATGATAAACCATAGATAGCCTTGCCAGTGGTTCCTATCAAACAGAAACAAAGGCAGAACTGGTAAGTTTGAACACAAAACACTTTTGAATATCTTATCCAAACCTGACCTTTAGTGTGAAAATAACGTGTTACTTCATAAGAAAACCAATAAAAATAAGTTCTGCTACGTCTGCTATTTTACAGTACGTACGTTTGAGAAGTGTGATTGGGAACCAATTATCATATCAGCCAGTACAGCACTGTTTAACTAAATCCACATTTAAATTAAATATAGTAAATAATATAAAGTATTAGCTCAGAACTTGTGGACTTAATTTTTATTTTAGTAACAATATCGAGTTATGAAATGAAGTTAGTATAACATATATAAAATATATATTATTATCTTTAGGCAGCCAGGTTTTTATTGTTATTTTATTTTAGGTTATTTCATTTATAGATTTAGGAACAAACATTTCTATTGGCTCACTAACTGGCAGCGTTGAAATTTGATGTTGCGTAGCTTGGAACTATTGTACTCAACAGTATTAAGCCCTTGCAGCGAGGCTTATGACACACAAAGGTGTATTATTCAGTAACTACAGGGACTTCTGTACAAACTGGTAAGGCTTGGTAATTCCTTGGTAATAGAATTGTGTAATACTGGCCTGACCACTGGCCGTTTAGGACGTTAAAGTAATTGGGGTGGTACCACATCAGTAGTAAATGTTTTGTTTTTTTTACAGGCAAAAAACATATTGTTTCTCTCTCTCTCTCTCTCTCTCTCTCTCTAGGTGTTATAACTGTGGAGGCCTGGACCACCATGCTAAAGAGTGTGGCCTGCCACCTCAGCCAAAGAAATGCCACTACTGTCAGAGTGTGATGCACATGGTGGCCCAGTGTCCCCACAAGGGGGCGCTGTCACCCTCCACTTCTCAGGACCCCCACCTCTCCTCCACTGCCTCCACACAGTCGCAGGAGGAGGGCAGCCGCTCGGGCTCGTCCCCCCGAGAGGGCCTCTCGTCTTCACCGGAGGAAGTCCATCAGCGCGGAGCTCACGGCCAGCGTTGGAGGAAAACCCGAGACTGACTGCAAGCTCACCTCCGAACTTCGCCGAAACTTCCACCTCAGTCTGAGAGAGCCTGGATCCAGCATCGTCTACCTCACGCGCTCAAGTAACAGGGGAGGTGCTCTCCTAAAGCGCAGCTATGGCAACGATCGGCGCATCTGTGTGCGTGCGTGTGTGCGTGTGTGTGAGTGAAAGCCTGGCACCTTCACTTGCCCTCTATGCAACTATAGCACAAGTTATTGGGGGGTAATTGAGGTGGGGGTGCTTGTGTGCACTTGTGTGTGTCTCAAATGGTCAAGACTAACGTCAGAGGGACAAGATAAATGTCAACTCTAATGGCCAGTCTTATTTTTTTTAATGTGGCTAGCGACAAATTGCTCCACCTGTCTCTAAACTGCATGCCATATGAAAGGATGGAACTCCACCAGACAGATTTTCAAGCGGCAGGTGCTAAATCAGAGTAGTAACTATGATAACTATAACACAAGCCAAAAATACGGAAACCATGGTGACAGCAACGCTAACCGCAGGCAAAATCATAAATGGCAATCATAGTTTTTCATACAGCAGGTGGAAAATCATGGGTCGTAACCATAGACACTGCTAGAATGAAAATAAATATTGATAGCAGAGAGACTCCGCTTTAACTGGGACAAATTGTACCAGTCATCTGTCCCACAGAAGTTCTTCGGTCTCTATAGATGAATATATCACACTGTATAGTGCAGGAAACTGCAGGTTTAAAAACTGCTATTTTACTTGTTGCCACCAGCACAGTCCTTTTGTCATGACCACAAAAGCACCCACAGCACTCACAAATTTGTCCAGTGTGTCCTGCTAACTTATTCACCACATTAGTGTTGCTAAGCTTTACCAAGGTACAAATCACAACATACTGTTCTTTTTCCTTTTTACCTATTGACATTACTTCACCTTTGGAAACAGTCCGTTTTGTTTTATATTGAAAAGCTCAGCAGGTCAGTAAAGCAGCCAGACGCCCTTGTGATTGACCATCACTAGCCTTGTGCTACTGTTGATGCTTTGTGATTTCTTAAACTCTTTTGGCTATGAATCATTGCGTCACAACAACCACATTGAGACCTAGTGGGCGTGTGTGTGTGTGTGTGTGTGTGTGTGTGTGTGTGTGTGTGTGTGTGTGTGTGTGTATGGTAGGTGCAGGCACGCAAGCATGTACATGCATGTTAATCTTGTGTGCAGAAGGTCAGGGAGGAGTTTGCTAAGTCTAGCCTTGCTATTGAAGACCGTTGGCTACCTGAACTTACTTGGAGCTTGATACTAGCCTTATGTTCAGAAGTAGACTTCTGCAGGTCTCAAGACTTAAACATTTACTTATATTTAAAGGCATTATATCTATAGTATAGATTTTCAGTTGTTTCTTACTTAGTAACTGATAGTACCACAGTTATAAAGGATAATATAAGGCATTAATATATGTGTTTTCTAAGATTTTATGGAAAAGTATCAAGTTTTAAGTATATGAATGCTGAGTATGTAGGTAGTTGAAGTTGACTCATTGTACAGCGCTAAAAGTTATTTTCTTTTTTTGTGTTGAATAGTCCCGGCTTCAAGTCAGAGTTACAGTATACCTCTCAATCACTCATAAAGTCGTGTTCTCATAGAGAATTAGGCAACCACTATCATTGAAACATTGTGTTGTGACATACAGGGGGAAAAGGAATATCCTTAAAGCCACATATTACCATGAGACACAACATTTAGCAACTTGCCAAACTTGTTTGTATTCGCAGAAATAAATATGGGTAGGTACAAAACAACTACTGAGAAGAGTAATCTGCCCATTAAAGAAAAGAAGACTCATCACACCAGACCAGACAACCATCTTCCATTGCTCCAAGGTCCAGTTTAGACACTTTTGTGCCCATTGTAGGCACCTTGGATGGTGGACAGGGGTTAACATGGGCACTGACTGCATTAAATAGAGTAATTTGCCCATAAAAGACATGGAAAGGGCACATTGTGGATTTCAATGTAAAAAAAAGTTCTCATGCAAAATCTGGGGTCAATTTTATAACATCTTGATAAATAGCATCTTCAGTATTGAGTTTAGCTACTTGCCGAATAACTGAACCGATGTCCTTCAGTACACGGAGTAAGACAACTTAAAAAAAAATTACCTTAATCTATAAAGTAAATGCAACATAAAAAATAACTTGTTGATTGAAAGTGGTTGATTTAAATGAAATCAACCACTGAACCAATGAAATGCTGTTGCTAATACTGTGTTTATACCCGGTTCATATTTCAGCCCAGGCTGTCATCCTGTAAACATCTAACCTCGATATTGAAGATTAAATTTAGAAGCTGATGATGTGAACTTTGGAACTCTGAAAAAACATTGGAAGGAATACTTTGAAATTTGGCTTGGCTTCAAGTATGAAGGATACATTTCTGCTTACATTTCCATTATGTTTATCTAGGCCTAGAATTAAGATTTTGTTGGAATGGCTGGTTAGGGCTAACATTTTCTTTGCATGTTGTGGCCCAGGCATAGCCAGAATTTGTAAGAGCACCATGAACAAAGATACACTGATGAAAACATTAGACCAAGGTCCAGTTTAGACACTTGTGTTCCCATTGTAGGCACTTTTGGTGGACAGGCGTTAGCATGGACACTGACTGCTCTGCAGCTGTGCATCAGGGGACGCTGCACCATCACTAAGCATTTCTGAGACTGCTGTTGGGATCATCCAGATGGGATAACCTATGTTGCCCTTAGACACCAAAGCGCTTTGGGCACCCAACACACTGTTGCCATTTTTTGTTTTGCCTCTCCTGGCACCAGTAGCAGTAGTTACTCACCACAGCTGACCAGGAGCACCCCACAAGTCTTACTGTTTTGGAGATGCTCTGAACCAGTCGTTTGACCAAAGCTATTTGACCCATGTCAAAGTTGCTCAGGTCTTTACACCTGACCATTCGTCTGCATCCGACATATTGATTGTGAGGACCAGCTGTTCAGTTACTGTTTAACAGAGTCTTAAATCACAGATGCAACATTGCAATCAATATTATGGTGGTCTTAATATTTTGGCTCATCAGTGAATTAACCTATAAGATCAGGCCTGGAAAAAAAGTGGGAAAAAAACATTTTAGTATGATTTTATTACAAATTACATTTTCTGAGTGGTAGAACAGTGTGACGGGTATTAGCTACCTTGCTAGCCACAAGTATTAGTTTTTAGTAGTAGCTTTTAGCTATATGAGTACTTAGTTATTAGGTCAAGTGTTTGAAGTCTGTATTTTCTTTAATGCCACTTTAATAATACAGTAGTGTCAGCAGGGAGGCTGAAAAATACTTTAAAGGTACAGTTGGACTTTGTTTTCAGAACAAAACAGCAAGATATACAGGTACTCAATTATCTGTATCTGAATTCAGAAATCACTGGATCATTTGTAATCATTTGTAATATTTGTAATACAGATACTAAATGCATTAATTTTACAGTCTGATATTTTTGCATTAGCGGATGTGTTAATTACACTTGGCTTTAAAGCAAAATGAATGGCTAACCGTGACTGTGGTGCCAAGGACTGCCTCGAACGCTAACTGCTATAGCGAATGTTGGCTTCATTCAGAAACCGTACAAATATACATTTCTCTGACAAACTTTACATGTTGGCACGTCAGGAAGAAAAGACCTTATAAACAAGACCAGTCCTCATCAGCATGTGTCATCTGCTCATTAGCTGAGTACTGTGTTGTTTAAAAGTCCTAGAAAGTCCTCTTTGGCAGCTGCCCAGAAACCTTACCTAGGCTCAGTCTCGCAATCTGACATCTTGGTGATCAACTAGTAGAGAAGGTTGTTCTGGCTCGATCACTCAAGAATCATCTTTGAGATAAGACCTATGCCGTGAAACTCACCCCTGATTAACTGGAAACCGTATTTCGCCTTATTATAATTTTAAGTCAGTTCAGGCTGGTACAAACTGTACACCCATGGACGCCTCGGGCCAGTTTGTTCAGAATACAAGCCAGTCAAATAGTGTATTTCTGCTTCCTGCATCACATCCACAGTGCGCTCAAATAGTAAAACGTAGCTGATTGTACCTTTAAAGACTGCAGTAGGGATTTGACATCTTAGTCATGAAGAATCTGATAGAATACAGAAAACCAATGTGGCTCATATTATTGCTTACTGTATGTTTAAGGATAACAGACTGAGACCGCAGCCAGATTCATGAGCTTTCTTAAAGGAAAGAAACGCATCGGCTTGTCAATAGAGGAGAATTTGCTGTGGGTGTGTGTGTATATGTGTGTGTGAATGTATGTGTGTGCTTATTTTTTCACACAGACTTTTACAAAGAGAGAGAGAAAGACAGGGTGAGCGAGCTGCTTTTCAGAAGTGACTTGAACTGGCACAAAGCGTCCGCTAAACTGTCTAGAAATGCGACGACTCTTCTCTGACCATATTGAATGTGAAAAAGGACAAAAAAAGAACTTAAACTCAAAGCAACCGCACACGACTGTTTCATCACCGGTTGCTTGACAAACTTTTTGGTTTATTTTTTAAATCTTGTGTGTTGACAAATCAAACAGCCGTGTATATACATATACATATATAATGTTTCTGTCATGCAAAACCCATGCATTCCAATTTTTGCCATTTTTTAAAAAATGTTTTGACAGTTTGAATCTGGCAGTTGTTCTTTATATTGTGGCAACATGTAATGGTGAATAGATCAATAGAAATGCTCCAAAATGACTTGTAATTAAAACCTTGGAACTTTAGAGGAGACGGTAAATAATAAAGAAAAGAAATAGTTTATTCTAATAGAATTGCCATTTTGAAGCATTTCTTTTGGTCCGTTCGTCATCAAGTGAATTTAACACAATGTACACAACAAATTTGTTAGATTATTATGTCACATATTAGAAAATGTCACAAAAGGGAGATGCATTTTTTTGTATGACAGCAAAAATGGTGTGTGTGTAATATATATATATATATATATATATATATATATATATATATATATATATATATATTACACTAAAGGGTTTTACCAACTTTATTTTGGTATAGATGTATATACCAAAGACAGACAGCGGCTGTACTGAAGGCATTAGAGGTGTGTAACTGTACTCTATGTTAATCTGCCCCGCTGAAACTGAAAGGTGGGATTTGTCTTAAAGGTTCAACACTGACGTGGAATGCAGCTTTTTTTGGACCGCACGCATGTGTGCATGTGTGTGCGTTGTACTTGATCAAATGCACAAAAATCACTAAAGAACACAATCTGAGAGAAACTAAACTGACAGATATACTGGAACAGCACAAACCAATACCTGGCATACCAATTTGTACAGCGTATTTTTTTACATTTCTACCCACAGATCCTCTCAGGATGAACTTCTCTCAGGGAATGAAGCAAATAAACGAATCAATGTTATTGTTTTGGGAAGAATTCACCATTTCCTCAGCAGACCTGTTGTTGACCGACTGTTGATTTTACACACATACTCATGTACTGATATATGTAGGAACTACCTCTTTGAGTTATACATTCGTGTTGTTCTTTTGTTTGTTTGTTTTTTTAGCCTTTGTTGTATTTTGTTTTCTGAAAGGAATTGTAGAGGTTTTTGTTTTTCTGTGTTTTTCTGGATTTTTTTTAACAGTAAGAATCTTGACTTTTTGTTTACAGCAAAAGCCTACCTCATTTTCTCTGTTCATCTCTGAGATCAGTGTGGAATATTATATTGGGCAAGGGTGGGGCAATGGAAAAACTGACCAGGAACCTTTCTGTATGGGTGGGGGGAATTAACAGCTAGAAATAGGGCTGCACAATATTAATTACACAAAATTATATCACAATAAGTATCATGATCACAGCATATCACATATCACACAGTGGTAGGTTAAAGAGTTATAAAAGTGGAGCTTGTGGAAGCCTTTCTTGCTTTCACCTCCCCATCTTGGAGGCACCATGTGATAGTTGCAGACATAGGTAGTTGGTGGCTTTTTGCCACGACTAAATTAGAGAGTAACAGTAGGTGGAAAACAAAAAAACATACATAGCGACCTGCATCATCGTTAACTGCATTATTCATTAAAAGCATCATCTGAAATGGGCGGGATGTTACTTGCTACACGCACAGCTAGTGTAGTCTTTAAAAAAGGGTTCTTCAGGGGTCCTTAAGCAAAAACATTGAGCCTCATTCACCAATTTCTTCCTAAAAAACGTCCCAAAAAAACGCACAGCAGCCTAAAGATACGTCAGCTTTTAAAGTGTAGAATTGTTCCTAGCTCTGCTCTTGTAATGATGGATCCTGTTGTCCTTTTAAACTAAACACATTCTAAATAAGAAAACGGATGAACGTCGGAAACTTCTTCAAATCTGCAGAAGTTGGTTTAAGGAAGACATTTCTTCTTAAGAACAGTTGGTGAATGAGGGCAATTGACTCTATATAGAATCATCACAACTTTTTGCACAGTTCTTGAAGTACAATAAAACCCTCTTGTTGCTTCTTAATAGGAAGGGTTCCACCAAAAATAGTTCCTCTATTGTTACAACCAACATTGGTACTGAAAAATAATTTTTAGATTTCTGATGATAGTTGAAACCTTCTGTAAGGTTCTATATGGAACCATCTACATATGACGTTCCACCAATCCACCTGGTAACAAAATTTAAGCTTCCAAATTTTTTATTTTTTTTTAGTTGCCTTTGTTCTATTTAGAATCATTGTCTTTACTAAAGGACTCTTGAAGTACCTTATTTAAGAGTGTAGAACCATGATAACTGTGTTTAAAGTGTTTAAATATTTTTGCCTGTTTTTCTTATACAAGAAAAATGTCTCATAGATGGTTCTTCTGAAAAAAGGTTATATTTGGCAATATAAATGGTTCCACTGCTGTTACAAAAAACTTTTTACTGTACTATATAGAACCCTTTTTGCTGTAAGTGTAGTCCAATAGTTGATGTGTTAGTGGCAGTGTCATGGTCACAGTCACCGGTCGACATATTGTGCAGCTCTATCCTGTGCTGTTCTTAAGCTTGAGATTGTTCTTATAGTACTATATTGCAGTAAGTTGAGAACACTGAAGAGTGTGTCTATGTTCAGTGCGTGTGTTGTTGGGAGACCAAAATTGTGTTCAGTGATTTACTCCGTCAGGAAGGTCCACATTCCCTTACTACAGTATTTCTCGAATGAACTCTTCTCTCGTATTGTGAACTTCCCTCTGTTTTCTCTGAAGGTTTGAAAGTATTTGACTGTGCAGGTTGATACACTAAAAAAGTCATGGGTGGAGGGGGCGGTCATGTGGTGTGTATTTTATGTGGAGCAAAGTGATTTTTCCCAGTTGTTTTTAGTGGGAGAGATGCATTTTGCTCACTGGGTTCTTGGTGGTTTAAGCCCTCTGGGCCAGGCTGACCAATCAGATCAAAGGTCATCAGTGACAGTTTAACTTGGTTTTTGCTATTAAATCTCTGGCCTCTTTTTAAATGGGCTGCCTGTATGTATCAAAATGGTAGCTAGCTAGCACATTTGATTGACAGTTACAGTGGTGTTGTTGCTTAGCAACAAGGAAACACAGCCTCAAGTGCATTTAGCCTTCCAGGAAAAAACGCAACATGACCCCCCCCCCCATCTTTACCCTATAGAAACTGCCAAAAGTCAGGCTGATGAAAGCCCAGGGTTTTTTTGTTATTGTAGTTGGTGGAGCATCTGTGTTTCATTGGTTGTTCTCGTTGCCATGGTTATGGGACGCTGTCATCCGCTAAGGCGGCCTTCAAAAGAAAGAAAAAAAGCTCAGAGAACCCTGGGAAATGGCCCTCTAACCGGTTTCCCTTTTTTGTTGTAAACTACACCTTCTTTTTTGTTACATTAATACTTAATAAAGTAAGAGTAGTTTTATACTAATAGTCAGTAATTTCCAGTGTTTTTTGTTTGTTTGTTTTCTTGTGTTTGTTGTCAAATATTCAGAGGGATGTTAATAGGTTACATTCTGACATATCGACATTTCTGCTATTTTCTGACTACTGATGTTTTATTTTCGACCCCCGTTGAAATGAGAGGTGTTGGCTTTGTTTGAGTCTGGACGGTAAACAATTCTTATGATAATAAGATCCTGCAAGCTTTGAAACTCCTCAGATTTTTCATACCTTCAGTGCTTTCTATGTTAAGGAAATGTAAAATTTGCTGAATGGCAGCGTTCATAAGGCTACATGACACCTACATATGTCCTTTACCTCAGTTACAAAATGAAAAAGTTTTACGAGAAAGAACATGCCTAAAGCTCCTCCTCCCTTTCACTCAATCCTAGCTCCACTTGTCAGAGTGGGGTCAGGCCTTCGAGCTCAAACCTTCTAGTTCTCAGAGTCTCACAGTCTCCTTATTCTGGCCAGCATCAGTTTTTGCTTTATGAAATAACATCAAAACTGACAAGAGCGGTCTTTGAAACAGCTATTGGAATAAGTCATGTTGTCAGCTGTCATGTAAGACTTGTTGTATGGATGCTGCCTAGTTTTTTCAGCAAAATGCAGAAGGTTAGAAAAAATTTGGTTTTGTTTTTCTTACTAATGCTGTAATAGAAAGTTTATTGTCAGTGCTATCTTCTCATATTTGTCAACATTACAACACTGGAAGTATGAAATTGGACAAAAACCACATGAAACCACATATTGTAGTATTTGATAATGTTTAGTGTTATATATATATATATTTTTTTTATTCTCTCCTCATAAACCTATTTTTGTTAACAAAAACAGAAAATGACAACAAACCAATCATTTACACATTGAGATAATTTGGTTGCTTTTTTTTCTTTCCCCATGCATACCTCAATGACCATCGGCTGCTGTGTTATGCTTTGTCTCTGAGCTGAATTTTGGTTGTAAAAATTTATTGTATTGTATGCCTTATGTATTACAGATTTGACGTGGATTAAGTCAATGAGATGACATGTGGCGGGCTAATAGGGGAGCGCTTTAATGTTAGCCCGGCTGAATAAACCGGTAATGAAATGATTGTTAAGAGAAAACCTGTTAATGATGGATCGGTCTACATGGAATGTATTTTAGTATTGCATCATGTTAACCCTCATTAACTCAGTCCTAGCTGAAGTATATGCCTTCTCTCAGTGCTTACATTGGAATGTGTTTGCAGTAGATTTTACTGTTTGCCTTTACCTTCGGTTAGGTTCATTTAAAGCACTGATTGCCTCTTTTTTAATATTACTTTAAGTGCATATCACTCATAGTAACCTCATTATATGCGTTCTGCCCTTTTTGGTCTGTGAATCTTGCATTTTTGAGTATGTTTAATGGTTTTATTGATTGAAATTAAACCTGTTATATCAACATTCTCGTATGTGTTGTGTGTTGATCTGAAGATGACTAAGATTAAGGGGATTGAATAAATGTCCAGAACTATGTAGGCACTGAAGTCAGGGAGTTTGTCCTCCTTTGCTGCAGTAACAGACTCTACTCTGGGAAGGCTTTAGACTAGATGTTGAAACATTGTTCTGAGGAGGACTGGGTTGCATTTAGGCACACTAGAGCATGAGTAAGATCAGGTACTGATGTTGGATGAGTAGTTATTTTCATACTCATCGCATTAAGCTCAACTTCAACACTCCAGAGAACATAGTTCCACTCCTCCACACCCCAATGTTGGGGGACATCTTTCTATTTCATGTAGTGTTAAGTTCTGGTTTTAAAAGTTTAGCGTTAGTGTTGGCTATAATAATTACATTTCCCAACTGAAGCAAATGAAACAATCTTTCAAGTTTTTTAAATGCTTTTAGATTTTTTGTCTGACAGTATAAAGAACATTGTTTGAAATTGAGTGTTTAAATAAAAAGCAAAAACATTAGTAACCTGCTTATCTTACATGCAGAATTGCCACTATTTTTTCACTTTACAGGGATTTTATAAACTATCCAAAACCACCAGTGAACCTTTAGTGGGTTCAAGAACTAATTACAACAGAAACAAACAAACCCACTAAGAATGCTGTGGAGATCCCAGGTTTAAGCATTTACCCTGTCATCAGGAGATTGCAGTTGGATCCACCAGTGAACCTTCTCATGTCTTCTGAGTGTACTATGTAGTGTTGATAATGGTAAAAAAGTGGTGAATTTTATGGTAAATCATCATTATACACCAGCATGTTTCCCTCTACCTTGAATGTGTTTTAAGAAATGTTGTAGACCCAATTTCCTCTCAGTATCTCCTGCATTAGACAGTGTGTTCATAACCATATAGTGTAATAACCTGATAAAATGCATCTTTTAGATCTCTGGTTTCATTCATCCATCAAAACTGTGAAGCCATTTAACACATCTTGCTCAGTATGTTTCTCTTAAACACACCAAATCACTCTGAATAGCTTGGTTTGCATCTTAACCATTTAACCCATTAAGCCCAGATCCGGTTCTAAATATTGTTTAAAATAACTAACCCATTCAATTAACTTGTATTTTGTCACTTTGTTATAGAGATGATGTCAGTACTGCTTATATGTAGAATATCATCATGGGCTCTAATGGGTTAATTATGCAAAAGAAAAAAAAATTTGAATGTGTGGAATCCCCCTTTAATGATTTACATGTAATTACATAGGTCCTCCACCAGGGGTTGTCAGTGTCTGTTTTCTAATTCCTCTATTTAGTAAGTGAGCATGGTACTCCTGGTTTAGGTTTTTGCAGCCTTCAGAGACACTGGAAGAGAAGACAGTAGATGGGAAGGAGTGGGTTTAATATTTCATTTCAGTTAATGAGATCAATATCATGAATAATTAGAGAGTGATTAATCACACTGTAAAAACACTGAATGTACTGACAGTACAACATAACATAATAATGACTAATATGTTTATGAAAGTCGAGTGCGTAGTTTATGGTCAGTCACACACACATACACCACCACACTCTGTAATGAAGTCAAAGGTCAAAGTAATGAAACCATTAGAGAACTGTCATGTAATTGCAGTTGAAAAAGACATTGGTCACTCAATTTAATGTAAAGTAGATTCTGTTGGTTTTGTGTAATTCTCCAGCAGCTGATTAGAGACTGACTAACACTGCTTGCCTAACTGTGTATAAGTGTGGTGAACCTCAATACAACACATGTTATATATACACACCATAAAAGGCATACAAGCCTTATCTGAGACACTATACACCACAAAACCCATGTTGTCATTTATGATGTATTCATTATATATAAATCTCCTGTATAGTTCACTTTTCCCATTCTGGAGATACATGGTTTTCTTCAGACGGAAGATTAAGGGCTAATTATAACAGAACAAACAATCAAACCCACTTAAGAACGCTGTGAAGATCCCAATTGTTTAAGCATTGGCCCTATGGTCAGGAGATTGCAGTTGAATCCCTGGTTATACCCTTGGGTCCCAGTAAGCATGATTCTGTGGGTGGGTAGGATGACCCCTCCCCCCAACCCCATCACCCCATCAGTGACATGGCATTAGCAGCAGTTTGAAAAGATGCAGTGGCTGGCCTCATGTGACTGGCACCCTTCCAGTTCTGATGGCATCATGTGATGGGGCAGTCCTAGCTAGTAGGTGAGAACTGGCTGTAAGAATGCAGGTGAGCTCTTCCTCACTGCTTAAACCTCCCTGCTTAGTGACATCTATTAAAGATCTATTAAGGCAAACGTTAGCAGCTTCATGAAGGAAAACACTGTTGAACACACCTGATATGTTGAGTATCAGCTGAGTGGGTGAAGTGCAGCTGGGGGGATTCAGCTTATGAGCTTAAACATGAGAATTATTCCCACAGTGATGTTAATACACTACCTCAGTGCAAGTCTGTCACTTAGTGCAAGACTGTCACTTACTTACTTTTGGCAATGATAAGTAATAATAATACATTTTATTCATGTGGAAATGACACACACACGTCAATTAATTTTTCATCTTTTTTTTTGTTATGGTTGTGCTGAAAAAAAAGAAAAGAAAGAAGCATTACTGGTTTATTGATTAGCTATTATGATGGACACAACCAAACCATCACAACATCTATCAGTCAGCATCCCACTCTCAATTTTACTAAACCATATACGTGGCTACGGGACACACACACACACACACACACGCCAAATAGAGAAGTAGGGGCTGATGGGACGGCAGAAAAACGACCCTGGGTAAAACAAACAACTGCAGCAGAAGAAACTGAAACAGAGAGAGTGAGAGAGAGGGAAAGAGAGAGAGAGAGAGAGAGAGAGAGTGACGGATGGGTAGCTGCACTGGCCGGCAGCAAACGCACAGAGATGATTAATACGGCCAGAAATAATTGCATTTCATTAAGATTGATGAGACACCATTTAACCTCATCTCTTTCTTCTCTCTCTCCCTCTCTCTCTCACTCTGTCTCTCTCTCCGTCTCTCTGCCTACAGCATTCATCCTTCGCCACTCTGAGAGCATCTCTATAGCAACGTCAGGACATGATGGAGGGTCTGTTATCTCAGCAGCCAATCAAAATGAGCACTACAGATGGGCGCAGACAATCAGGCTTCAGCCCTTATGTCTCCTAGCCAATCAGACGTCAGAATGTGGAAATGAAAGGTGCTCATAATTCTCAGTGCAGTCTGTTATGATAAATTTTTATTACTGAGAAAGGTGTGTCATTAACGTTAATGGGGTGTTTTTTCTGTTATCACCAAGTTATTATTAAAGTTATGATCATGTGTGTACATATATATATATATATATATATATATATATATATATATATATATATATACTGTATTATATGTATATTTTATTTATTTTGATTTAAATGGATATATATATATATATATATATACTGTATTATATGTATATTTTATTTATTTTGATTTAAATGGATATATATATATATATATATATATATATATATATATATATATATATATATATGAATCTGAAATCAAATCAATCAAATGAATATTAATAGATGTGGTTAATATTTGCTTAAGAATCAAATCAATGCAAAATCACCCACTTACACAAAAGAGTACATGGATAGATGGGTGACACTGATGAAGAATCCTTTGTGCCCATTCGTTAATGTGCCGTTTAGGTTTGTCAGTCACACGACCCAAGCCCCGCCCACCCGTAGTGGCTGAATGTGTTGAATACACTTTTTCTCTCTGTGGTCAAGATTCAGTTTGAGATTTCATATTTTGTATTATATAGATGTTGTAGATAGCTAAAAAATATCTTGTTCTACATGATTGTTTTGTCTCAGATAATAAAATACAAAAAAATGACATTGTTGATGTTTGACCTTGCACTGTACTGCCAAAAGGGAAAAATTCTCCCTGAAAATTCTGAGCATTCCATTGGCGACTGTGGCAAGGAAGATCCCCCCTTAAGTTCCCTCAAGGGGGGACCCATCCTCCTCTGGTCAGAACTATTGATAAATGGTTAAATAAAATAAAGTCACCTTAACAGCACATTGGTCTGTTGATGTGCACTGCTTTGATCATATGATCAATATTAATAGCGGCAATTAGAAGATTAATATTTAGTCCTTGTAAACCTCAATATAGTCGGTTATAGAGGAAAGGCAACTGTATAAGGCAGGTAGTAGAAAACCCCAGCGGTCAGCTTTCCATCATTGCGAGGTCAGACAGGTGTGCAATCATTAACTTGTAAAAGGGCAAAGAGATGCAATTAGTTCTGTTTGGATTTATGGAGGACAGAGAATGTGGAAATTATCAGAGTGTGGCTAGCGGCTCTGGGAGATCTGACTATAACAGACTAACAAAAAGGAAGGGCCAGAAGGTAACACAGACATGGGAGCACCCTGAAACACTGGCATCTATCCACTCCACTTGACTTATTGCGTGCAAGCGACAGGACAATAGCATCAACGTCTCGGTTATCTGAATACACTTATAGCCAAAAGTTGAACAAAACTTTCTACTTTCTACTTTCTATACACTCTCCCATACAAGTCAACTGTATATAGAGCATGTGATGTGGTTGACTGGTGCACCTTCACTGAACTCTGTAGCTCTTTTAGAGTGATTGTTGGAATCGCAGTGGCTTTACTTTGTGGCTTTGTGGCTTTTGCTGAGTTTTGAGGGTTGATCTTGTCCAGGCAGGCCATTCATTGTACAGTGCAGCTTCCATTTCTTCACAGTTGATCCAGCAGTGCTCACTGGGATCACTTGGATAATATTTTGTAGCCTTTTCTTCTCCTGAGTATGTCTTTAACTTTATCTCGAATGTCTTTAGACACTCTGGTTTTTATTTCCACAGCTTTACTTTGGAGTCACAGCCTGACCAATTGGTATTTGGAATAAGGGGGCTTTTATTAACAAAAGCTCAGGGACTGAATCCTTAGCAAAAACTGCATTTTTCAGTTTGTCACTTTTGTGACAGAATATCTTCTTACATTGTTACTTTAAATTGTTACATTATTTCATTCTAATTTAATAAAATATGACAGCATAAAATATCAAAGTGTTGTTTGTAATCCAGATGAATCGAATACCTTTTGAAGGGGTTGGATTTTGTGTGTGTGTATATGTGTGTGTGTGTTTACACAGAACCAGAGATGCACAGGCCAAAGTGATCTCAGTAAATCTGTTCACCTTCGTTACTTGGGTTCAGATCACACACACACACTCTCTCTCTCTCATAGCTTTATAGCAGATTAGAGAGGAAAGTGCAGTGAAGAAAAAGTAACATGGCCAAGGTTATTAAAAAAAGGATGTAGCGAAGCGGCATGGCGTGTGCATGGCCCCGGGGCACTGTGGGAGATAAATGGTTGACCCAGGCTGTGTCAGGCCGGGATTGATGCTACTATCAGCGCCGCGCTCAACCCAATGATTTCCCTCTCGCTGATAAAGTGTGTTATCTAGTTACTGGCGTGAGGGCCCGGGGCCCCCGCGGGCGAAAGCAAGGTCAATCTCCGAGGACAATCTTTGTTGGGCTAAATGAGGAGCGCAGGAGCCAGGAGAAGGCGAGCCAGAATCAAAAGGCAGCTGGGAGGTCGAAGGGATAAGATAAGCTAAATTACTTCTCTTTAGCAGGATGGGCCTGAGGGTCCGAGGAGCTGAGAACAGCAACACGCAGAAAGAGCCTGTATGTGTGTATATGTGTGTGTGTGTGTGTGTGTGTGTGTGTGTGTGTGTGTGTATTGTGTAGAGTGTGTGGAGTGTGCTAAGCAAGAGAGCATACACCTGAGAATCACACACTGTCTGTCTGTCATTCTATATTTCAGTAATACACACACACACACACACACACACACTACCCTCTACGCTTACGAATCAGAAACTCTGAGATGTTCATTTAGCTGCTCTGTTGATCTTACTCTCAGTCTCTTTATAACAGTATCACAGATTATGCATGTATGATGAGGTAGACTTCTGATGAACATACTGGTGTGTGGTAAGGTAGTTGTCAGTAATGTTGGGGCGTGGTAAAGTAGGGGTCAGTAATGTTGGGGTGTGGTGAGGTAGGGGTCAGTAATGGTGAAGTAAAGTAGGGGTCAGTAAAGCTGGGTTGTGGTGAGGTTGGGGTGTGGTGAGGTAGGGGTCAGTAATGATGAAGTGAAGTAGGGGTCAGTAAAGCTGGGTTGTGGTGTGGTGAGGTAGGCTTCTGCAATATTAAGATGTGATGAAACAGAGGTAAGTAATTTTTGGTGTGGTGAGGTTGGGCTCAGTACTGTTGTGGTGAGGTGGGGGTTAGTAATGTTGGAGTATGGTAAGATATGGGTCAGTAATGTGTGGTGAGGTAAGGGAGTGGTGAGGTATGGGTCAGTAATGTGTGCTGAGGTAGGAGAGTGGTGAGATATGGGTCAGTAATGTGTGGTGGGGTAAGAGAGTGGTGTGGTATGGGTCAGTAATGTGTGGTGAGGTAAGGGAGTGGTGAGGTATGGGTCAGTAATGTGTGCTGAGGTAGGAGAGTGGTGAGATATGGGTCAGTAATGTGTGGTGAGGTAAGGGAGTGGTGAGGTATGGGTCAGTAATGTGTGCTGAGGTAGGAGAGTGGTGTGGTATGGGTCAGTAATGTGTGTTGAGGTAAGGGAGTTGTGAGGTATGGGTCAGTAATGTGTGGTGAGGTAAGGGAGTGGTGAGGTATGGGTCAGTAATGTGTGCTGAGGTAGGAGAGTGGTGAGATATGGGTCAGTAATGTGTGGTGAGGTAAGAGAGTGGTGAGGTATGGGTCAGTAATGTGTGGGGGGGTAAGAGAGTGGTGTGGTATGGGTCAGTAATGTGTGTTGAGGTAAGGGAGTTGTGAGGTATGGGTCAGTAATGTGTGGTGAGGTAGAGAGTGGTGAGGTATGGGTCAGTAATGTGTGGGGGGGGTAAGAGAGTGGTGAGGTATGGGTCAGTAATGTGTGCTGAGGTAGGAGAGTGGTGTGGTATGGGTCAGTAATGTGTGTTGAGGTAAGGGAGTTGTGAGGAATGGGTCAGTAATGTGTGGTGGGGTAAGAGAGTGGTGTGGTATGGGTCAGTAATGTGTGTTGAGGTAAGGGAGTTGTGAGGTATGGGTCAGTAATGTGTGTTGAGGTAAGGGAGTTGTGAGGTATGGGTCAGTAATGTGTGTTGAGGTAAGGGAGTTGTGAGGTATGGGTCAGTAATGTGTGTTGAGGTAAGGGAGTTGTGAGGTATGGGTCAGTAATGTGTGGTGGGGTAAGGGAGTGGTGAGGTATGGGTCAGTAATGTGTGCTGAGGTAGGGCTCTCTCTCTCTCTCTCTCTCTCTCTCTCTCTCTCTCTCTCTCTCCTGAATGAAGGTTTATTGGCACCCAGTTAGTATCATCACAGTTAGTCACTAGATGCAGTTCGCATTTTCCTACCACTAGATGGCAGTATTGACTAGCCTACTTATAAACATGCAGTCACCCACACGCAACTGTAACCCAATCTCTCTCTCTCTCTCTCTCTCTCTCTCTCTCTCTCTCTCTCTCTCTCTCTCTCTCTCTTCTCTAAATGTATCTTAACAGCCTTACATTAAGTAAGATGAACCTCTAGTTAGTGTAAGCTGAGGAATTTTGCTGCAAATGTAACCTGAGCTGCGTCGATATGTAGTTAACATATAATCTGGATCAATCAAGGCTAATAGAGCTGAATGTAGCTCCACAGTCTGTTTAGGCAGTAAGCCACTTGAAAGTAGGAAATGCAGATTTTAAACTTTTATCTAACTTAACCTATTTGACCGGACTGTCCCGTCTTTACTAAACCCTTCAGAAGACGTACATATATATGGGTGTTAGATATGGGTGTTGGAGCAGATAAACATTATGATGTGCAGGACAAGAGAAACTCTTAGAGACGGCCTATGTGGACTCTGATATATCTGATGTTATGTAACTTATATAAGTGTATTCCTTCAAATCCAATTAAATACATGTTGAATGTGGCCTGAGCCGGCTGTAGACACCTCTGGTGTGACGTCATTTCTAACAATAACATTTGATTAATTCGTGATCAAAAGAAGAAACACACTGTTCTTTATCTTTCCTATATTAATATATGGATATTTCTATATACACATTTTGTCCAAATGTTTGTGGACATCCCTTGTAATAAATGCATTCAGCTGCTTTAAGCTGCACCCATTGCTGCAGAGAACTAGAGTACTGCCAATAGAATATGAGTCTCTGGAGCAGATAAACACAATCTTATTGTCTAGAGGGGTATAAAAACCCCCAGCATTGAGCTGTGGAGCAGTGGAATCGTGTTCTCTGGAATGATGGTGGTGCTCCATTCAATCTGTTTGCGATGAGCTGGAGAATTGGGGATGAAGTGGGGTGGTGATTATCCAACATCCTGACCTCACTTGTGCTCTTTTGTCAATGAATGCAATCAAATCCCCACAGCAATGCTTCAAAATCTAGTAGAAAGGCTTCCCTGGACAGTTGGAGAGTTACTCCAATAAAAGCCAAATAAACTACCCTAGATTTCAGAAGAAACATTGAATGAGCAGGTGTCCCATTACTTTTGTATTTGTGTATCATCGGAAGCTGAACATTTTCTTTTAGAATAAAGAACACGTTCAAACTTTACATAAATATTTGGGCTAAATATTTCTTGGGCTATATATTTATGTGTTTTTATACCTCATGTGTATAATATATTTAGTTCAAAGACCTTCATCTTCTGTAAACCTGTAAAACTCTCTGACATAACAAAACACACAAAAATGTTACAGATTAAATCAGAAAGTTTGTCAACACAGAGATTTGCAGTACTTCTGGCATCCAGCCAGTATCGAAGCAGCACAGTTTATGTAGCGGCGAATATAATGGGAACAGGCTAAACCCAAACTATTGTATTCAGTTCCCTGCCAGACCCAGTAGGAGGTGCAAGTAATGTCAGGAGTGGAGCAGTGACCCCACCTGAGGAGTAAAACATGCAGTACAAGCCACTGTGTCTGTTTGCTAACAGATCCCACAGAACACTGGCAAAAGTCTAACTGCATTAGATTAAGACTCTCATCAGTATCTTACTGTAAATATCGCTTGAATAATTTTCAAGGTTGATACAAAATTAATGTTGTTATGGTACAATTTGTTGCTTAATATTTTGCCAATATTAAGGAGTATTAACTTAACTAAAACCTTATTAATAGCCATTTATCTGGATGAAATCATGCCCTACTGTAAGCGTGCTTGTCACACTATAGAACATTGCCAGATGAATTGATGTTTTTGGCCTATTTCTGTGCCAGACTGCCTTAAATCCAACCACACAGTAATCATTACATTTTAAGTTAGTAATTAAAACATCTACAAAGTGGCATACAACATAATTATCCAATAATTTGTTTAATTTATTAATTATTTATTTACATCAAACATAAATTCCACGTTACATCATTTTAATGTCATTCTGTAGAGGCCATTTCTTTTTAGGTGTGTGTGATTTGGACTTTTACCCCAGGTTTCTGTCATTTCCAATTCACTTGCTAGGACTGCCTCTTCCAATTCTTCCCCTCTTGGAGGAGTGCACTAACTGCCAGTTTTGCCATATCAGGTATCAGATGCCTGCACTGGAAAGCATCGTATTGAGTGATGGGGAAAGAGGGAGGGTAATCCTCTGGACTTTCGACCATGGATGGGGGGTTAGAACCGGTGATCTTCTAATGATAGGGCAAGCACCTAGATAGCTGCGCCACTCGCGAGCCTATTGGTCCCACTGGTCCCTAACAGTGCTGGACCTTTAACAAAAACAACAACAACAACAACAACAAAAAATCACACTGTTATTGTCAATATCTGTAGTTATTATATATTAAACAAAATTATATTTTGCATTGCAGAAATAAACCAACATCATTTCCTACTGCTTAAACAATGCCTACATGGCACATACAATAACTTACCGCATACTGCTTTGTATAGTATATAATATATTGTATACAACATATATAAACACTAATTAGCTAATATAACTAATATAATATAATGAAAATACAGACTTTATGTATAGATGCAGAGATTTCAAAAGTTAGTTCCACACTATTTGAGTAGGATTGCGTACACACACTGGCACACAAATATTCACTGTATCAAGAGGTAATCAAATTAAAGCTAGATTAAAACTTGCTCTAATTACAGCTGGCCTCATTAAGGGAGCTGAGGATGAGCCCAAAGTCATTTAGGCAACGGAGCGAATCTTTGTTCTGTTCAGAAAGGAGTTATTTAAAGATTCAGCTGAACCAAACTGACATACATTATTTAATTACAAAATGAATCATTGATGAGTTTATGGGCCTGACAACTAACACAGCGCAGTTTGTCCAAGTATTACATGAGAAACACACACACACACACACACACACACACATACACACAGCTTAAGAAAACTTCTATACATAAACATTATAAGGATAAGATTGAGTGTGTTCTTTTGAATTTTGGGCCAGTGGGTGGTCTGCACTCCCACAGGCACGGCGGAGTTTGATTGAGGTCGAATGATTTTCCACTTCACACTGTTTATTTTTCCGTCTCGGCCTGATGACATCACATGCTAACAAAGGCTCAGACGCAGATGAATGTTGTTGGTTTAATCACCAGCGCCTCGTGCAGAATCACTGGTTTGACCGTTGTACAGGACTTGCAGAGTACTGTAAAGTTCTGAACTGCTCTTGCATTTCAGATCTTCAGATGTTATTGTTAATAAACTGCATTATTCTGATGGATTAACTATTTATGAATTATCAGGGCATACCTTCCCTCCTGACCTGTACATGACAACCAGACAAACATTCCTGGAATATTTTCAGAAATAGTTACCTAGTCAAATAAGCTATGAACTGTTCTACATCAGCATCTACAGTACATACACACTGGTTCCTCACACCCACACACAAATACACAGAATATTCATATTCAGCTTTATGTTATATTCAGAGTATAGATTTACGTACATTTTTGTGTACTAGGTATGTTTGGTTAGCGTATTTCATGTCTTCTTATGTTGTTGATTTATTGTCTTTTTACTAATTACGGATTGTGTAAGGCTGCTTTTTTGACAACAACAGTTGTCAAAAAGTGCTATACAAATACATTTGATTTGATTTGATTATTTGGGTACTTTATTTGGTTAAAATATTTGGTTTGTGTTTGGTTAATATGTTTAGTTAGCATATTTGGTTAGCATGCTTAGTTCCTTTATTTATTTAGTGTATGTGTTACTATGGGAGGTTAGCATATTTAGTTGATTCACTTGGTTACTGCATTTGATTAGCATGTTTGATTATTTTTTTTGATTGGTTTATGGGGTTGGTGTGTTTGGTTAGAATATGGTTAATATGTTTGGTTAACATGTTTGGTTAGTGTGTTTGGTTAGCATGTTTCATTAACACATTAAATAGGTTAACTTGGTTAATGTGTTTGGTTAATGTATTTGATTAGCATGTTTGGTTGCCATGTTTGGTTAGTTTGCTGATTAAATTTATTTAGTAAGTGTGTTTGTTTGGTTAGTGTGTTTGGTTAACATGTTAGGTTAGCATATTTATTTGATTACTTGTTTCTTTTGCTTAATGTGTTCGGTTTCCATGTTTGGTTAGTTGATTCATTTCTTTAGTTAGTGTGTTTGGTGAGTTTATTTGGTTTAATTGGTTGGCGTGTTTGGTTAGCATATTTGTTTAGTTTATTTGATTAGCGTGTTTGCCTAGAATATGGTTAATATGTTTGGTTTGTGTGTTTGATTAGTGTGCTTGATTGACATGTTTGATTAGCATAATTGGTTTGTTTATTTAGTTGGTGTGTTTGGCTAGAATATGGTAAATATGTTTGGTTAGTGTGTTTGGTTAGCATGTTAGGTAAGTGTTTGGTCAGTATATTTTGTATGTTGCTGGTTTGAGATGATTTCACACTGATAGTATGACATCACTAAATAGTGTGCAATACTGGGACATAAATGACTCTTTTTATGGTTTATTAAAGTAGTAGGCTTATAAACAAACAAACATCCACATCCCCACAACACACACCTGGGCACACATACACACACGCACACACACACACACACACACACACACAATCATTTCTGTCAGAACTTCTGAAAAGTCGTGCTTTCTAATAAAGTCTCATTCCAGCACCCATCCATCTCCTGTTAGAAGGGTCAGACAATGTAACTCTGTGTGCTTGTGTGTGTGTTTGGATGTATGTGTATGTGTGTGTGTACGTGTGTGATGGAGTCTGGACATTGATAAATTCCCTCCGCCAAACAATCGATAAATGTCCGTTATGGGCCGGCAATTGCCTGCAGCTAGCATCATAATTATACTGTCACACTGTGCTGCCACACACACACAAACACACGCACACACACACACATACACCACATACATACACACACACAGGCCCACACACTCACTCACTCACTTAAGCGCTGACATGTGATTGGCAGGTGGACAGCTGTAACCGAGGGCAACAAGCATAGACCCGCCCCCTTCAGCCACCCACACATGGCCTTATGGGATATGCTGTCACATGACAATCGGAAAAACAGACAGGAAAACACAGAAAGACATGCACACATCAGAAAAGTGCCAATCAGTGCAATTACTATGACAACTAATTTGAAAAAGGTTACACAAACCCTTAAAACTAGTGCTGCTACAGCACACACAGTTTCTTATTTTGCAGTAAAGGCTCAGAAAGTGGGGCTAATCTGCAACATCTCATCACTGTCATGCACAAATCCAGAATCTCCTAGATGTAAACTGTACAGGAGAAAGTTCTGTGTTCTGTGTTGCACTTCTGTTCTGTCTGCACTGTGTTGTGTTGCACCATGGTGCTGGAGGAGCGTTGTTTCAATTCACTGTGTGCTCTGTATATAGCTGAAATGACAATAAAGCCTCTTGACTTGACTTGAGAAGGAAAAGACCTTCTTAACTTTCAATGGAAGTCAGTGTGAAAAGATTTTATTCATCATAGGTCATTTTGGAGCATTTCTATTGGACTATTCATCATGCAATTTGATACAATGTTGAGAACAACTGCCAGTTTTAGAGTCAGATGGCACAAAATGGAAAAACAGCAAAAATGGAGATAAGGTTTTTGCCTGACAGTGACAATACATCTCTGATAATAGTTACAAACATTTGTGCTTGTTCTGCAAAGTTTGTTTGAGACAAGGGGGGATTTGTAAAGGTGCACATATTTGTCACTGTACACTGAACAGTGAAATTTGTCCTCCACATTTAACCCATCTGTGGTAGTGAACACACACACACAAGTGCACTAGGGGCAGTGAGTACACACACACACACACACACACACACACACACACACACACACACACACACACACACACACACACACACAGCCAACTCCAGTGCCCAGGGAGCAGAGAGGGTAAAGGGCCTTGCTCAAGGGCCCAACAGTGGCAGCTTGCCAAGCCCGGGAATCGAACCCACAACCCTGTTATCAATAGCCCGGCGCTCTAACCACTGAGCCACCACCACCCTTGACCCTCCATAGAAAAGCCCTTAACAAGAGCCTATGGTCGCCATGTCCAGTGCCAAGCATGGGCTAGAGGGGTATGAAGTCCAGTATGGGCTGTGGAGCAGCGGAACTCTGTTCTCTGGAGTGACAGAGCTCCATCCAATACCTTGGGGACAAGTTGGAGTGACAGAACTAATCATCCAACATCAGCACCTGACCTCACTGATGATCTCATGAGGATCCTCACAGCAATGTTCCAGCATCCAGTGTAAAGCCTTCCCAGAAGAGTAGAGGCTGTTACTGCAGCAAAGGGGGTCAATGTCCATATTAATACCCTCCCTTCATTGGATAAGCCATATATGGTGGCCATATAGTGTATGTAATACACATGGACCATATTATATTGCACACATATGTTTCATGTTTCATGACCCAGTGTACTTACATTGTATACAAACGTGTGTGTGAATATAATAACCGTGGTGTGGGCCATAGAGCATGAGCTAATTATTAAATAGGAATTGTAGGGCTTTGCTACACTGTGTGTTTTCTTTGCTGATTGAGAGGTTTCTTATCTATAATCACTACACACACACATACACACACACTGATCTGATTATTTGAATGACAACTTGATTCACTTCCATCCACTTCTGCTAGATTTCCTCCTACATCATTTGTGATGTGTGTGTGATTGTTAGTTTTTGGACATTTTCAGGACACGTGTGAGTACAGACTGCTTAGTGGGGACCAAATCCCCCCACAATTGCAAAAAACATGAACATTAATGGTTGTAGGGAGATTTGGCTGCTTTGTACGAGGAGCAGTACCTTTGAAAGCAGTTATCAAGGTTAGGGACGGTCTACACATAATCATACACATGGAAACACCACACAAACACACATTTGTTCTCAGCTAAAAGCAAAAAGCCTGGAAGCTCAGATATTACTGCACTAAAAACACAGACACAATGTTCTGCTATTCATTTCCTTTTCATTCAAAGGCACAGCGAAGTCCCTTCTGAAATACTGTCTAGTTATTCTAATACACTGCTAGAGGTCAGTTCTTGCATGCTGAGTGTGTAAACGACTGACCCATTTTCCATTGTGTCCACAGCTTTGTGTAATAGTTGCAGGCCTGGTTGATTGTGGGTTTTGGGGTTGGCATGTATGCATTAGTGTTGAGTGTGATTGTCACACATAGATCATAGAATATAATCATAAATTTGTTTATAAACAGAAAGTTTACTGTGTAGCAAATTTTGCTTTCACAAGTGCAAGCATTTAAGCCCTTTTTATTCAGAAACTTGAAGAATACCATGATGTGTATTTGGAAAGACTTTTTTAGACTAGGATTAATTTTATATGGGGTGGCAGAAAAACAGGAATGTTTGGAATGTTGATAATATATTCACATGGGAAAAGACAGCAATTTTAATATTGAACTCTGTACACTCCCCTAGTCTAACACAGCATTATGTAACAGAAATATCTTAAACTACATTACATCATTACATAGACATCTGAAACTGCATTACATCATTACATAGATACCTGTAACTACATCACATCATTAAATAGATATCTGAAACGGCATTACATATTTACATAGATACTTGTAACTACATCACATCATTAGATAGACATCTAAAACTGCAGTGCATCATTACATAGATACCTAAAACTGCAGTAGATCATTACATAGACACCTGAAATTACATTACATAATTACATAGATACCTGAAGCTCCATTACATCATTACATATATACCTAAAACTACATTACATCATTACATAGATACCTGAAACTACATTAAATCATTATCAAATAAAATTCATTGCTATGCTTAATCGCAGTTCACACAACCATATGACTTTGCACAATAGACACACACACACGCATACACACAAACACACACTCAATACTTTTTGATGCAAGCACAAAGGTGAAAGGTCAAAGCACCCCCTCAACACCTGCAGCTATATCACTGATGCACACATGCGCACAAACACATACATGCAAACACTGACTACAGCTGACCTTCAATGTTTCACTAATCTCTTTGTTTATATTGCCTTGTCTGTAAGAGAGTGTCTTGTCTTGTAAAATCAACCCACAATTAGCCTCATAATAAACAGAGTTACAAATGACTATTTACTGATTTAAAAGAAAGCAAGGTTATAATTATTAATTAAATGAAAATCGACATTGATTTTGAACCATGCCTCAACAGAATTATTTTTAAAAATAAACTCATGAAACAGGCCTGGACAAAAATTATGGTACCCCTAAAAATAATGTGACCAAAGAGACATGTTAAATCAAGGTGTGTCCACTAATTAGCATCACAGGTGTCTACAATCTTGTAATCAGTTAGTGGCTATATATAGGGCTACAGGTAGTCACTGTGCTGTTTGGTGACATGGTGTGTACCACACTCAACATGGACTAGAGGAAGCGAAGGAAAGAGTTGTCTCAGGAAATTAGAAAGAAAATTATAGACAAGCATGCTAAAGGTAAAGGTTATAAGACTATCTCCAAGCAGCTTGATGTTTCTGTGACTACAGTTGCACATATTATTCAGAAATTTAAGATCCATCCCTGGACGTGGCTGCAGGAGGAAAATTGATGACAAATCAAAGAGATGGATAATACAAATAGTAACAAAAGAGCCCAGAAAAACTTCTAAAGAGATTAAAGGTGAACTTCAAACTCAAGGAACATCAGTATCCGATCGCACCATCCGTCGTTGTTTGAGCCAAAGTGGACTTCATGGGAGATGACCAAGGAGGACACCAGTGTTGAAAACAAATAATAAAAAAGCCAGACTGGAATTGGCCAAACTACATGTTGACAAGCCCCAAAGCTTCTGGGAGCATGTCCTATGGACAGATGAGACTTTTTTTCAAAATGTAACTTTTTGCCAAGGCACATCAGCTCTATGTTCACAGTTGGAAAAATGAAGCATATCAACATGGAGGAGGCTCTGTTATGTTCTGGGGCTGCTTTGCTGCATCTGTGCAGGGTACAAAGAAATCTCAAGACTATCAAGGAATTCTAGAGAGAAATGTGCTGCCCAGTGTCAGAAAGCTTGGTCTCAGTCACAGGTCATGGGTCTTGCAACAGGACAATGACCCGAAACACAGCTAAAAACACTCAACAATGGTTAAGAGGAAAACACTGGACTATTCTGAAGTGGCCTTATATGAGTCCTGACCTAAATCCTATTGAGCATCTTTGGAAGTAGCTGAAACATGCCATCTGGAAAATGCTCCCTTCAAACCTGAGACAACTGGAGCAGTTTGCTCATGAGGAGTGGGCCAAAATGTTTTTTTTTTATAATTTTGTTGAAGCATGGTTGAAAAGAAATGTCTGACTTTCATTGGTTAATTTTCATAGAATGTTTATTTATTATTACTTTTGTCAGATTCAAGTTATTTCTGTGACCTTTGTGGGTTTTTCTTTCATTCACCGAGGGGTACCAACAATTTTGTCCATGTGTGTATAATGTTTGAGTGGGTTTAGGCAAAACTAATTAAGTTGATCCTGCATTTGAAAGATATTTTAGAGTATACTGTCCATGGGAGGCAAGGAAATATTGCTGTGAGGATTTGATTGCATCTAGCAACAAGAACATTAGTAAAGGCAGGATATTGGATTCATCCCTATTCTTCCCAAAAGTATTGGATGGAGCACCATTATTCCAGAGAACACTGTTTCACTGCTCCACAGCTCAATGCTGGGGGCCTTATACCCCTCTAGCCCACGCCTGGCATTAGGCACGGTGCCAATAGGTCCATGTTTATCTAGTCCTATTCTATTGATGGTACTTCTCTACAGGGGCTACACAGTGTGTGTGTGTGCATTTGCCCATCTGTGTCAGCATTGCATGCAACTTAAAGTAGATGAGAACATTTATTTAAAGGGGTGTCCAAAAACATTAAGGATTTAAGATTTAAGATGATCATTTAGACATTTACACATTAATTCCTTATACTTTCCTCAATTATGTTGGAATGTTTGCCAGGTCAGGTGCCAGTCAGGTGAACCTGACATCCCATCTGTCCTGAGGCCTTAACATAATCTAACAAATTCTGGGTTCTTCGTGGAACCGTCAGATTATGTATAGGTTCTTTTAAATGTTGTAAAACGTCATGCTCACAAATCTTTTTTCAAGAAGGTTTCTCTAAAGAACCATCACTGAAAGATTCTTTTAATGCTTTGGCACCTTTTGGCACCTATTGCTTAGGCCACTGCCTTAAAGGGAAATATGAAAGTGAAAAACAAGTGTGTGTGCATGCATAAACACACACACACACACACACACACACACACACACACACACACACACACCTACACACCTGCCAGAGGACAGAGCTAATATGTGGGGATAATTGCTGATTATTGATTATTGATTAGATTTCTCTTTATTTCAGTTTAGGGCCCTCCGGCACAGCATGCACACACACACACACACATGCAAGCATGCACACACACTTTTGAAGCAGCTGCTTAGACACCCTGTGGTGTCTCAATGTCTGTATCTGTGTGTGTATGTGCGTGTGTGTTTGTGTGTGTGGGTAGGAGCCAGGCATTAGCGTGTGCAGCTGCCGCCACTCAGGGCCTATTGTCATGGAGACCACCTCCCAGCATGCACCACACAACTGCCCCATTGTATTCTGGGAGTAAAAAATTTCACGCTCAGGCCAGTTATAGTCCAGCTGCCTCAAAGCAGACACGTGTGTGTGTGTGTTTTGTCTCTGTCTACGTCTCCATATGTCTGTGTGTCCTGTTATATGCAAATGTGTCGCTTAATCTGGTTAGATCTATGTAGACTCACATTATTTGCTAATATAAAAAATAGAAATGCTGAAAAATGAGCTGTGAAAAATTAAACGTGGAGCTTAATGCTGTAGACAAGGAACTTTGGTTTCACACGACCGGTTTCAGTCTGCAGTTTTTATTTTATTTTTTATTTTTTGCATGCGTTTGCATGTGTGTGTGTGTGTTATATAAAACATGACACAGCATAAAACGACTGTTTTCATCAAATTCAGATCACAACCAAATCTCCCCACTTTTACTTACAGACACTGATGTGTACAGAAAGGTCAGCTGTGTTTTGATTCTGATCTCCTTCACTGAATCTCAAGTTCAGACGGCTCTTAAGTGGGTCTGATCTTATCAGATTTTTTTTAACACAAACCCCTTTGAACTGCATGAACACAAAAAGGTTCATGCAGTTCAAATGTATGTTGTCATTAAAGTAGTAGAGGGATGCACCACCAAATACTAAGAATTTTAAATAACAAATTTCAAAGACTGGAAAACTGTGTAAAATTTGTAAAAAGACACCAAGAAGTAATTTTACTATTGCTCTCAGATTATTGTGCCCCACTTTACATTACAATACTTCAAAGGCTATTTGTGTGGGCAGTGTTTATTTGCTTATACAATAACACTAATAATAACATTAATTGATTAGAATAAATACAGATCATTTTAGTATGGTAAGAGGCATATTTATGCAGATTAGTCTGTTGTTTTAACCATCTTACACCTCTCCATAAGGAGCTTCTATATTATTGGTAGTTCTGAATAATAGATGGCACAGAGAATCTACCAGCTACCAACCAATCATGAGCAATAGCAGGAAGTTAAGAGACTTTGGCCATGGCAAAGTCGACTTGCATGGAACTGTCAAGAACTTTCATCACCACTAAACTCATCATTTAAGTGGGTATATTTATATATGTTGATCTTGTGTGTATAAATGTGACTCCGTGTTGATTTCAGAAATCGCAAACATGAAAACAAGTACCAAAGGTAACAAATTCTTGCTTGTTTTAAGCTGTCATTCCAAAATATTATAATATCTTAAAATATAATAACTTTACATTTTGTTTCTATGCTTGTTATGTGAGCTACACCTATAAAATAATTCACATAGAACTTGAAGAACAGTGTATTCTTTTTTTTTTTAATCCCCGGCGGAAACGATTAATCCTACAGGTTAAAAAGAGTGTTGTGAATGTTGACGTTTGGCCAGTTGGTGTGCCTGGTGTGCTGTGCATGTGTGTGTTTGTGCATGAGTGTGTATTTGTGCATGTGTGTGTGTTTTTACCGTGTTTTATTGTCAGTAAGTTGCTGGTGCTGTGACTGGTGTTGAATTAGAAGCAAAGGCCCGAAGGCATATATTCATGCATGGACAAACATTAGTGCACTGTCTCATCACAATATCATACACTCATAATAATTCCACTTATTCATAATTGAATCATCTCTTTAAGCTCCAACCCTGCTGTGATTTGGTGCTTAACCAAATGATCTGCGTCATCTGTCATTGACTGCCAAAAAGACCCCATCCCCTCTCCTGCTGAGTGAGTGTGTGTGTGTGTGTGACAGAGAGTTATTCTGTTTGAAAAAAAAAGATTAAAAAAATAGTGATGGAAGGAATAGCCTTACCTGTTTTTAAAGGGAAAGGGTAGTGTATCCCAATATTAACCCATATAAAATACACCCATGGGGGAGGATAAGAAGGAATTCCACCTTTTTTCCCAACATTTTTCAAACTGTAATGTTAAGACCAGTGATGGTGATAGGAATCAGGGCTCGACATGACTACAACACAAATATAGACATTTTATTTACTATCCAAACCCACCACTGTCCTCAGAGGCTTATATGTGACGCTTATGATGATAAAATAGTAATAACTCTGAAAAACCAAATAGCCTTTTGGGACTATTGTTTTGGAGGCATTTAACTCTACATACATCTGGTTCTATTCACCTCCACTGAGAACAATTCTGATTGGGTAAGTTTCTCTAGAATTTCTCTAGCAAATCACACCAAACCCACTCTGATATACTTTGATCACGTTTTAGCCATTTAGTTATGCGGATTTAGTGGGATTTCTCTGTGCCTTGTTGTGGAAGAGCCTGAGCAGGTAGGACTGTTCTAAAGAAGACAATGGGTGTTTTTTCAGGATCTATGACATCTTTAAATGCCAGATATTATTACTTGTAAGTGAGCTACAGTGTCCTTCAGGGAAGCTAAGCTTTCTTTCTCTGTCAAATACAAATTTGAAACATAAAACCAGGGGATATGGCTGCTGAATTGCTAGCTCTTTTAGCCATTGTGGTTGTCCTGTTACGCGGGAGTACCCATGAGACTGTCTGCATTTAATTGGAGAAACAGATTTGTATGAAATGTGACCTCAAATGTGTATGTGTGTGGCTGGAGGTGAAAAAACAGTCACAAAACGAAGGATAAAGAACGAGGAAGGCTGAGGAATCTCTGCATCTCTGAAAATGCATGGAATTCTGGGATCCTGAAACTAATGATGTAAAAGATGCCACAGCCATCCGTAGCCAGGAGCCTGTGGCAGCATGAAAGGCACTCAGTATAACCTACTCAGAGCAGTGCTTGCCAGTGCCTCTGTCTTATAGCTGACATAACCGAACTGGCAGTTAGTGAGTTGGCAATTTTGCAGAGTAAACACAGGGCATTACTACCCACCTCTGGCCGACACTACAGACAAATGACCAGTGCATTACTGTTCAATTGGAAATATCAGACATGCTGGCAAATCCCCCACCCCGCACTTTCCATGAGTGGTGTAGGGTCATTACCTCATTAGTGCTCGAGAATAAAAGGAAACTTCACAGCCGTTAAACAACTGAATTATTCACGCACACACACACACACACACACACACACACACACACACACACTTGTTTATGTGTGTAGTAGTAACAAACAAGCCAATAAAGGAGTTCTGAACTGTGTGCGTGTGTGTGTGTGTGTGTGTGTGTGTGTGTGTGTGTGTGTGTGAATGTGAGAGAAAACTGTGAATTATTCAATAAAAGAAGAAAAGCAACAAAAATTACTACAGGAACCAAAACAAAAAGCCTTTACAACTTAACTGCTCTCTCAGCATTCACACCCGTGTGTGTGTGTGCGTACGTGTGTGTGTGTGTGTGTGAATGTGCAAGTGTCAGCTCTATAAGAGAATTCAAAATGAGAGAAAAAATGGATGAGTACTTGTTCTAATGTGTGTGTGTGTGTGTGTGTGTGTGTGTGTGTGTGTGTGTCTTTCCCCATTAAACACACTTGCTGTCTACATCAAATTTTAGAATGGGACCTGATAGGACTGGTGTGTTTAAAATGATGACACTGAGAATAACTTTAACCTCTCTCGGCTACACACCCACCCACCCACACACACACACACACCCACACACACACACACACTCAGACACACTCGGCCCTGAGCGATCGCCTGGAGGCAGTATGTGTGTTGGCTAGCCAGGGGCGATGACTGTGATACTCTAACTGCACACTGTCAGAGAACATTAGAGCACAAAACCAGCAATAAGGGTCCGATTACACACAGATACACACACTCACACACACTCACAGACTGAGCAAGGCTCTCTGAGAACGGCAGAGAGATGTAAAGAGGTGTAGTGATATTGCTGGGGTGTGTGTATGTGTGTCCGTTTTCTCGTTAATGATTAAATGAGCTGTAAAACGCCTTTTCGCCTCATGCTTAACTTTCTGCTCAGCGTGAGCATTAAAGGAGTACTCCACTATTACTCCCACCTAAGCTCTGTCTGCTGCTCCTGGAGCACTCTCTCAGTTACCAAGGTCAGGAATCTGGTTACCATGGTCAGCAAATACATAGAACTTAGGTTTAGAACTGCCCATTGCCTTCTGATATTTGTGAGTCTTGTGTTTACCTGATTTTGGACCTGTTTTTTATGATGAGGCAGACTGACAAAGAGAGAGAGAGTTACCCTCACTTTTCCTAATGTGTCCTGGTCTCTGTGGTGATCAGGCAGCAATGCTAAATTGCTAAACAATAAAAGGTGCATTAGAAAAGTATCCTGGTAATATTTTAAGCAGTTTTACATTAAGAAGCTTTAAAGGTATTTTGATGCCAGCATACATGCACTATATGCCCAAATGTTTGTGGACACCCCTTATAATGCATGCTTTCAGCTACTTTAAGCTGCACCCACTGCTGACACATGTGTACAAATGTGCACACTCTGCTTGTCTAGGCCCTGTAGAGAAGCTGTTGGCACTGTGGCTAAGCATGAGCCAGAAGGGTATAAAGCCCCTCAGCATTGAGCTGTGGGGCGGTGGAACTGTGTTCTCTGCAATGATGAAGCTCCATTAAGTACCTCTGGGATGAGTTGGAGAGTTAAGGATAAGGTGGGGTGGTGATCATGTAACATCCTGACCTCACAAACGTTCAGCTTGTCGCGAAACAAAAGCAGGAGATGCAATGAATGAGCAGTTGTCTTAATACTTTTGTCCATATGGTGTATCTGTATATGGCGTGTACAAAAACATTTACAAAACATAGAAATTAGGGCTAAATCCACCTGGAATATCATTACAGAGAAATAGGCCAATGATTTATGTAGAGCTACAAAGTCAATAATGCTCAGTAAATACAGTCACCAAATTTCAGCTCTAAATATTGGCCAAATGTAAGCACTGGTCTGATATCCTTGTACATCCCTAAAATATAGCCTGATAACTGTCTGCACAGGCCAGGTTAGACCCAAATCAGGTTTTGACTCTGAATCTGATAAAAGTCTGTCTGAGCCTGAACCGAACTGACTAATATGGGAGGCTCAAACGTGGATTTTAGCTCTGAGAAAAGCGGAGTATTGGAGATTCACACAGACACACTACCCAGCTACTTTAAGATGCCCAAGCTCACCGTGCCTAATGTCAAGCATGGAATAAAGGAATGGTATAAAGCCCCTTTGCACTGAGTTGTGGGGCAGTGGAACTGTGTTCACCTGAAGTGATGAAGCTCCATCCAATACTTTTTGGATGAGTTGGAGTTACAAAACTAAATATTCAGCATCAGTACCAGACCTCACTGATGCTCTCATGTGGCAGAATGCAATCAAATATGCCACACAGCAATGGTCCAGCATCTTTTGTAAAGGATTCTCCTATGAGTAGAGACCATTACTGCAGCAAATAAGCAGTAATAGGACTAATAATAGTAGTAGGAGTAGTAGTAATGCAGACAGCCCACCTCTCCCGCGACTCCCGCATATTGATAGAGGCTCCCTAATGCCTGCTCATCATACACAGTTCCCCGGATGAGCAATCTAGCGAGATGTGTGACACAGTAGACCTATCAGTTAGTTCAGTTTAGCTCTGCAGCTCCATGACAGAGAGTTTACAAACAGGGAATGTAAAAAAAGGAGAGCCACTAATGCATGTACAGGTGTGAACATCTGTTATACACGTATTTTGCAGGTGAGAGGAGCTTTAAATGAATCGTACAGCTCTCTCTCTCTCTCTCTTTCTCACTCTCGCTCTCTCTCTCTCTGTCTCTCTCTTTCTCTCACACACACACACATACACATCTGTGGCTCATTTTTTGTGTATGGAGTCAGAGAGGCTGAGTGTTTCAGCAGAAGATCATAAAGGCTTGAGAGGCTTCTGCCACAATATTTGCTGCATCAAGGCAATAAAGCCGGCCTTTAACTGGCAACAGAACTGACACACACACACACACACACACACACACATGCACTGATATTTGGCTTTAATCAAAGGCCCATTCTGGGAATGCACTCTGAACACACTCGGCCCCATTTAGATTCACTCTTTATTAGAATGTTTGCTTTTCATCTGTTCTATTTTCTCTTCTTTCCCTCTGCTAAAGCTCTCCACTCAGATCTTCTGTCTGTCCAGCAGTCCTCGAACCGAGTGGATGCATGTGCACGGTTCTAGCATGGTGCATGGTGCATTTCGCCATATTACTGTTTTTTTTTTACTATGTTTACTATGAGTCTGTTTCTTTTAGCACTTCTCCAGCCTTTGCTATGAAGGAAAAAGGGTTAAGATGTAAAGGGTTAAAGGGTTAAGATGTAAAAAAAAAACATCATCCAGAGATGGTTTGGTGTGAAACGTTCCATTCTAAAGAGTCAGCATTGTTCAGAGTGGTGGTGAATGGAACGGGACATCTGAGGAGTTTAATGCCTTTAAAGGCTCGGGCAGTTGGCATGGTTATGAATATGCTGCCTGATGCCTGAGACACTGTTTTACTTTTTTTTGTGGTCATAGTTTTGAGAATCTATATCATCATGGCAGAGAGATACTGTACAGCAATGTAGTCCCCAAAGAAACCCCATTTCTTTTCAGATACTCCACTTTTTCATCATTATCATTCCACATCAATCTCAAAAGACACGTGTAGTAAATAGAATGACTATGCTTGTGTTGCAGTGATTCTGATCACCCCCACTGTCCTTAACTCCTTAAAAAGCATAAGAGCCGTCAACAAGCCGAAAGTGCTATTACAACCTGCTAAAGGCCAAAAGAAAGCTCCATCAGTTTATACAGAAGTTCCTGTAGTTATTGAGCAAGTGCAGGGCTGTTCAATCCTGGTCCTGGAGATCTACCACCTAGCAGAGTTTAGCTCCACCCTGAATCTAACACACCTGATCCAGATAATGAAGGCCTTTAAGAGCTAACTGAACATTAGAGTCAGCTGTGTTCGATCTGAACTCTTCAGGGTGGTAGATCTCCAGGACCAGGATTAAGCAGCCCTGTCTTAGTATGTAATAAGCCTTGGAGTGTTAAGTGGTTAAAATGCACTTGTGCAGTTGGTGCGGTACCACTGGTCTATGTTTTTAGCGCACCCTAGTTAAAAGATCTTTGACCTAACAACATTTTGCCTGTTTTAAAAGGCAAAGGCAGGCTATTATATTACAATGTTTCTACATATCTGGATCAATACAGCCTTTTTTCTGGAATGGACCGAACTAAATTATCCTATGTGCATCAAACTTTGATCTCTCAGCTGTCTAATAGCTCTAAAGGGATAAAGACAGGGGTTACAGATCACAATTCACTGGTCAATATTAAGATGGCTGGGACATTAGAAGCAGAGACGAAAGCCTATGTCAGATTAACCACCAACATAATCAACCAATCATGTCCTGATTTGCAATTGGTGGGACCAGTTTGGTCTGAAAATAACATCACTCTAGGTCTTCTGGAAGGCCTACATCCATCACTGTTGTGAATATGTAGACTGTTAGGGGATGTACATCACACTATGTTGTACAAGTAGTCCATTGGAATTGTGATCTTCAGTACTGCTCTGAAGAAGTTCTGAGAGCTTGTGAGAGGTGTCCTGGGTCAGGGGCTCTGAATGAAATGGATCCCTATCCCATGTAAACTCACACAAATAGTCTGGTAGTCAGAGCAAAAATTGGCAGAATTTTTCCAAATTGCATACTATACATCAATACTGCAAGGTTTACTATATATTAATGTTAATAGTGAGAGTTTGGCGAGTTTGACACATTTTGTACTAACAGGAAGTGATGAAACTTTGCTATGCCAACATATGTCACTGCAAGTTGCATCATTATCCAATATTCTTTTCTAAAGATTAATCCAGATATGAGAAGCTCTTTTCTTTCAGTTCCGCATTGCATTTTGGAATAATAGTGTCCATCATAACCACACTCAAAAACCATCCGGTTCTGAGTAGTAGCAACAACAGAGGCACTGTTCTCACTATTTTAAGTCAGTGGAACATCTTAGTGATTTTGACAGCATGATTTTAAGGTAAAAAAGCTACGTAGTTTTGCTTTAAACAATGACTAAATGAAATATGAAGTAAAACAAAATGAATGCTGGTTCTGGTTCGTGATCAAAACGTGTTGTTTCTATCATTCATGCTGTGCTTTCACTGTGAAGCTGCATAGTCGTATCTTGTCTGTCCTAACAGTCCTCAAAACACACGAGCACACACACTCACGCTCACATATACAGACACCCTGTGTCTGGTTCGGGCTACAGACAGCAGAGCACATTAACACACACATTATCAGGGCTGTTATGATGTTTACTGTCAGGTCCAGTTATTTATGCTGCTGTCATTGTGGTGCCCTGGGGCAACGCAGGCTTAGAGGGGGGATATGAGTGGGGTCAGCAATGAGTGTGGGTACATTTCTAGATCTGTCTATTGTTCTGTCTATATGCCTGTATTTGGGAGTACAGGGAGAAAGATGGTGTGTGTGTGCTCTTATGTGTGTGTGTGAGAGCCGCATGGGGTCAGCAATGTCCTGTGAGAGAACAGCAGGAACAGGAAATGGACACACATGGCTTAGATTTATTGTGTCGGCTACTTCCCATTCAGATTTCATTATACTCTCACGCATGCACACGCACACACACACTCATTCAGGCACTGTTTCTGTTTCAGAAATGTTGAAATCATTTCTCATGCTCAAATGTTCTATTTAAAATATTCAAATCAGTTATCCATTATTTATTTTATTTAAATTATTATTAAAAGATTCAAATCACTGTATAAATGTTCAAATAACCTTTCAGACTATTCAGATCACTGTTTAAAATGTTCAAATTACCTTCAAACAATTCAAACCACAGTTCTAATCACTTTTTTTTTTTAAATGATTTGAATCACTGGTAAAATGTTACTTTTCAAATGTTTCGCATTACATTTCAATAAATTCCAATCACTTTCCAAAATGTTCAAATTACTTATCAAAAGATTCACATAACTTTTCAAAAATCTTAAAATGATTCGTCAAATAAATTCTAGTCAAGTTTCTATTTTATGTTTAAATTACATTTTTCAAACAATTCACACAATAAAAATGTTCAAATCCCTATTTAAATAACTGTTTAAATGTTAAAATCATCTTTTGAATTATTTAAAACACTTTTTTAAAAGACTGTAATCATTTTTTAAAACAGAATGTTCAGAAATAATTTTCAAAAGATTCAAATTACTTTCTGATTTCAAATTACTTTTCAAAAGATAAGTATAACTTTTAAAAATGTTCAAATCACGTGAGATTATTGAAGGGGTATTAGCAGAATGCACATTATGAGGTTGGAACAAACTATTGGTACAATAAGTAACACATAATCCTTTATAAATAGCTAAGTAGCATATCAAAAATGGGTAATTAATTATTTATTAATAGTATATTTAATATTTATTTTGAGCTAAAATGCATAGTTACCATAGAAATGTCATAGGAGAGGAAAATGATTAACGTTTTCTGTTGGCCCATCTTGAAATGTTTACATGGATATTATTTAAATATTTTTTAGTATATTAAATGTATTTAAAAAATCTGATCGAACCATTCTTTATTTTTTTATAAGAACTGGTGTCACTGTTAAAGTCTGTGTACATGTAAAGTTCATTAGTTCAGTAAAATAACATTGTAGTCAAGTGTTTTTCTCTTATGTCAGTGTGTGTTATTTGACTGTGTGTATGGGTATGTAGGCCTACATTTGTGTGTGTGTGTGTACGTGTGTGTGTAATTGGGTAGCAGGCCTGTGGCCGTATTTAGCGATAATGACCTTCGATGTGAGTGGAGTTTCATTAAGTCATTAAAGGCCCATTTCCAACTCCTCATCAGCGCTAACCGCTAACCGCTAACCTGTGGGGTGTGACAGAGAGCGAGGGAACATTTCTGAAGGACAGCGGAGGAGGGGAGCCTTCTCTTCCTCCCTCCTCGGTGCCGTCTCCCGGTCATCCCTCGTTACGCAGAGGAGTTTGAACAACCTCCCTTACTGTTCTCCACTGCTGGGGAGCCAGAAACGTTAGCGAAAGTTAGCGTAGCATTGGCGCAGCGCCTCATTGCCGAGCTAATATTCCCACCGAAACCCTGAGAGGCTAACGCTGGGAGGGACGGCAAAACGCTACTTAATGTTGCTGCACATCCATTATGGTTATTTTCAGACAAGCGAAGTGTAAAATGATTACTCCTTTTTAAAATAATCACTCAAAATCATCTCATTTGTTGTAGTTGTTGCTATCTGCTTGCTTTTCCAGCAACAGTTAGTGTTAACTTGGGTACTTCCTGAAGTAGGCCTGCTTTTCAGCAGCTCTGTGTTCTGCTCCCTCTCTACAGTGATTACGACTGATCTGTAAATTTGGCCAGCTTTATTGGAACCATTGTACACTATCAAATCAAAGCATTCTGTATACTCAACCTAAAGGAAAAGTGGTGTAGCATCTGGGTACGCAGGATATGCACTTGCATACTGGTCTGTCTTTCTGTGGGGCCCTTGTATCATGATTCAGTTTATTTGATTTAGAATGACAATTTAATCAACATTTCTGTATGTGTGCCCAATTAGCCAATTTGGCTCATTTTCAGATGTACTCCCTGGGCCAACTGACCAAATCCAAACCTTGTTACTACTCGCCATTACCTTTCAGCTCATTGGCAGCACACCAGCTAATTTCCTGTAAACATATTTAGAAATTAAATCTACAGAAAAACTAAATAAAAGTATTCAAAAGGTGTTATCTGAGTTACCATCAGCTGAACTCACACACAGACCTTAGTCAAAGACTCCTATTTTGCATGATTTTGATATGCGATTTAGGTATAATTGCCATAATGTTTTAATATAATAAGGAGATGAATAAGGAATGAGAGGGCCCCTCTAAACCTAATGTGACCCAAATTTAATAAATACTCTCTCCTCAGACCTTGTACTTTGACTCAAAACCGTGTCCCAAAAATCACCAGCTATGGGTTCTTCTAAGCAGCTTCTGGAGAGCACTGTTCTATTGTGCAGCGACACCTGCACATATAGGACCTTCATGAAAGAGTGAGGATTTTTTCTACATTCTCATCACAAAATTCAACAAAAAAAGAGCCTGGTGTATTTTAGAGGAAGATATTGAAGCTATTTTAAGAGGATATTGCAGAAAATGAAAAACTGTACAACATGGAATTCAGGAAAACTAACCATATACTATGGCTTTAAACACAGCAGTGTCTACAGAAATTAGTTTTAGGTATGTAGTGCAATGAGGTATTCCACTAATTAGGTTCTCTTCTTGTGAGGAAGGTGAGCTCATTATTTAAATAAAACAGTGTTGTGTAGAGTTGGTATAAATAACCTGTAGACACCACAGCCATCACTGAACTGAGCAGAGCAGCCTTGCTTAAGGGTAAGTGCTAGTCTAGTTTAAGGTACCATAACCTGAAGTGTCTGTGTGAATTAGCTGCTTTACTGTTGGTGGTGAATGTGTTTCTTTTGCACCATAGTGCGCATATGAGAGTCCCACTGTTAGTCCCTATAATGTGTGTGTGCACTGCCATGAATACAAAAGGTCAGTGGGTGTGTCCAGCGGTCTTAATATACACACTTACACAAACACTCACTTGATGTTTGAGTTACAGTCATGGCAAACTCTGTTTCTAAAAAACACCATTTTAAAGAAGCCTGTAGTCTGTCAAAATCGGTAAAACTGTCCTTTAATTAGGGGTCATTAAGAGTCCAAGCACTGGGATGCAATTGCCACTCAATATAACATTACACAGAAGGCAAGTTCAAGATGTTAAAGCATGTAAACTTAACCAAACTTAACCAAACCCTAACCCTAACCCTTAGCTTTACTATAACCTAAACTTAATGGAACCCTAAACCTAACCCTTAGCTTTACTTTAACTTAAACCTAAACTTAACCAAACCTTTACCTTACCCCTTACCTTTACTATAACCTAAACTTAACCAAACCCTAACCCTAACCCTTAGCTTTACTATAACCTAAACTTAATGGAACCCTAACCCTAACCCTTAGCTTTACTTTAACTTAAACCTAAACTTAACCAAACCTTTACCTTACCCCTTACCTTTACTATAGCCTAAACTTAACCAAACCCTAACCCTAACCCTTAGCTTTACTATAACCTAAACTTAATGGAACCCTAACCCTAACCCTTAGCTTTACTTTAACTTAAACCTAAACTTAACCAAACCTTTACCCTAACCCATAGCTTTACTATAACCTAAACTTAACCAAACCTTTACCTTACCCCTTAGCTTTACTATAACCTAAACTTAACCAAACCTTTACCCTAACCCTTACCTTTACTATAACCTAAACGTAACCAAACCTTTACCCTACCTCTTACCTTTACTATAACCTAAACTTAACCGAACCTTTACCCTAACCCTTACCTTTCCTTTAACCTAAACTTAACCAAACCTTTACCCTACCTCCTACCTTTACTATAACCTAAACTTAACCGAACCCTAACCCTAACCCTTAGCTTTACTTTAACTTAAACTTAACCAAACCTTTACCCTAACCCTTAGCTTTACTATAACCTAAACTTAACTGAACCCTAACCCTAACCCTTAGCTTTATTATAACCTAAACTTAACTGAACCCTAACCCTAACCTTTAGCTTTACTTTAACCTAAACTTAACCAAACCTTTACTCTAACCTTTACCTTTACTATAACCTAAACTTAACCAAACTTTTACCCTAACCCTTAGCTTTACTATAACCTAAACTTAACTGAACCCTAACCCTAACCTTTAGCTTTCCTTTAACCTAACCTTAACCAAACCTTTACTCTAACCTTTACCTTTACTATAACCTAAACGTAACCAAACCTTTACTCTAACCTTTACCTTTACTATAACCTAAATTTAACCAAACCTTTACCCTACCTCCTACCTTTACTATAACCTAAACTTAACCAAACTTTTACTTCAACCTTTATCTTTCCTTTAACCTAAACTTAACCAAACCTTTACCCTACCTCCTACCTTTACTATAACCTAAACTTAACTGAACCCTAACCCTTAGCTGTACTTTAACCTAAACTTAACCAAACCTTTACCCTAACCCTTACCTTTACTATAACCTAAACTTAACCAAACCTTTACCCTAACCCTTACCTTTACTATAATCTAAACTTAACCAAACCTTTACCCTACCTCTTACCTTTACTATAACCTAAACTTAACCAAACCTTTACCCTACCTCTTACCTTTACTATGACCTAAACTTAACCAAACCTTTACCCTACCTCTTACCTTTACTATAACCTAAACATAACCAAACCTTTACCCTACCTCCTACCTTTACTATAACCTAAACTTAACCAAACCTTTACCCTACTCCTTAGCTTTACTATAATCTAAACTTAACCGAACTCTAACCCTAACCATTAGCTTTACAATAACCTAAACTTAACCAAACCATCGTACAGTATTTGCGGGAGTATCTGTTCATTAATTCTTATGTAGAAGCTCTGTAACTGATAAAAGCAGAATGCTGTGGTGTTTTCTCAATTCTTCTTCGGGAACACGATAGTCTGGGTTGTGTGTATTCGGCAAACCAGCCCCACCAGTGGATGGGAGCTCCTTGTGAATGGTAATATATAGACAAAGTACTGGGCATGAGCTCCTTGTGGATTATACAATATGTAAGAATGTGTTCATATAAATGTTACACATTTCTTGGGGTGCAGTTTAGTGGTACATATTTATGAATTTAACTTATCTTATAGCAGATATAGATTCTGATGTTGATTTTGCCAGTCCTCTGCTTAGTTATCACTCTAACAATGTTTGTTTACTTTCTTTAATTGAACGACAAACCTCTAACCTGGCATACGCCAAACCACGTAATAGAGTTTATCATTACCAACTTTCAAATTATTCAGACATGACTCAAACTCAGATTAAATTAATGAACATCCTTGTACATTTAACCTTTGTTAACAAATATCAGTTTATACACTGTGTGCAGAATTATTAGGCAAATGAGTATTTTGATCACATCATCCTTTTTATACATGTTGTCCTACTCCAAGCTCTATAGGCTTGAAAGCCAACTACCAATCAAGTAAAAGTCAAAAATTGTGAGATGTCTTGCAGAGGTGATGCAGCAGTCTTGAAATTGCCAAACTTTTTAAGCGTGATCACCAAACAATCAAGCGTTTCATGGCAAATAGCCAACAGGGTCGCAAGAAGTGTGTTGAAAAAAAAAGGCTCAAAATAACTGCCCATGAATTGAGGAAAATCAAGCATGAAGCTGCCAAGATGCCATTTGCCACCAGTTTTGCCATATTTTAGAGCTGCAACGTTACTGGAGTATCAAAAAGCACAAGGTGTGCGATACTCAGGGACATGGCCAAGGTAAGAAAGGCTGAAAAACGACCACCTTTGAACAAGAAACATAAGATAAAACGTCTTGAAGAAGGTGTCTTCCAAAAATATTAAGCTTTGATAATTATGAGTCTTTTGGGTTGATTGAGAACATAGTTGTTGTTCAATAATAAAAAGAATCCTCTCAAATACAACTTGCCTAATAATTCTGCACACACTGTATGTATATGATTCTGCCATATCGCACAAATTCCAAAGATTGTTCCAAGTGATTTTACTGCTGCATAAAGGCACCCAGATTAATCAAACTGGTTCATTAAGTCAGCAATTGCTACCTATTCTAATTGACTCAGAAGTCAATTTCAACACATTTTAAACCCAGTGTTCAAAATTATTTGTCTAATAAAACTTACAGGTATCAGTTTGGAGTCATACTATTCAAGTTTCAAACATGAAGCTATTTTAAAGTAGCATGTTCATCCAGTCAACATTTGCCATCAAAATTAATTGACTCAATTTCAAGTAATTGGCACACAGCCTTTTCATACTTCTCAGTTTATTTGAATCTAAAATGGTACTACTCTGGAAAAATATCAATAGAGGGTGCTAAAAACAGTGTTTCCAGTTGATGCAAGTACTTGTAAATAAGGCCTCATTGTTGATTTCCTCAGTTCTCTTAATAGACAAAGTGTTTCTGTGTTATGCATTTTCACTATCTATCAGCTGGATGTGGTGATATATTTGTAGATAGTGATAGAATCAGGCTGTTGCAGGTTACATTGCCTGTGTGAGGGATAAACAGGAGGCCAGGACACAGTTTTAAAATAAACATGTGGACGGGAACTTTCCATTAATTTTGCATTGATTTTAATACATATCATATGTACCTATATATCAACCCTTCCAAACATAGGGATTATATCATGCCCAGGCCAGAAGTCAAAACAGAGCTGATGTCATGCTAAAATCAAAGGTCAGTTCAGCATTAGTGATGTCTAAGAGGAGCTCTGGATGCTCTTTTCTCCACTGTAGGTCAGGAATGTTCACGTGAATGAGATTAAGTATATAAAGGTGTAAAAGTGTATGTGTGAGAGCATTCATGGATACATGAATACAAGTGTGAGTGTGTATGTGCACATGTGTGTGTAAGGCAGTGTGTGTGTTTGTGTGTGGGTTAGGCCTAAGGCCAGTACTTGCATTAGGGCCCTGTCGTTAATAGGATAACGAGACACAATGACAAATCCCAGCAGTGCGCAATAAGGTGCTGATGGGCGTGTTTAATATCGCAAAGCCTGTAACCAGGTGGACACACACCGCTGTGTGTGTGTGTGTGTGTGTGTGAGAGAGAGAGAGAGAAAGAGAGAGAGAGAGAGAGACTTAATGGGTGTGTTTAATATCTCTTGTAACCAGGTTTAGACATTTTGGACATCACCAGTGGGGCCCTATAAATGTGTGTGTAATTGTGTGTGTGTGAGAGAGTGTGTGTGTGTGTGTGTGTGTGTGTGCGTGTGTGAGTGTGTTATTGGCCATGTTTAATATCCTCAGTAACCACATTTGGACATCACCAGTGGGGCTGCCCATATCGGCAAGAAGACAGGAACATTTGAGGAATCTAATATGGCGGACACATCCCAATCTCTCTCTCTCTCTCTCTCTCTCTCTCTCTCTCTCTCTCTCTCTCTCTTTCTCTCTCTCTCTCTCTCTCTCTCTCCTTCTCTCTCTCAATCCTCTCTCTCTTTTACTCACACCTGTTCTTATTCATCTTTCTCTGTTCTGCTCTTTTTCTCCCTTTTGCTCTCTCTCTCTCTCTCTCTCTCTCTCTCTCTCTCTCTCTCTCTCTCTCTCAAACTCTGCCCTCAGAGAATAGGTATGGCTGCCAACCCTCTGCCAATCAATTACCCACCAGTTCCACTGTGCTGCCATCAGTCACCGCGACAACCGGCACAGGCAGCCACTCAACGTCCCATAATTCACCCTGAACGAGGTTTTTGCCCTGATGGTGGTGTTTAATTGGCCAACCTGAGGAATGAAGATGAGATAGGAAAAGAGCAACAGAGAGAGAAAGAGAGAGAGAGAGAGAGAGAGAGAGAGAGAGAGAGAGAGAGAGAGAAAAGGGAGTGGAAAAGAGAAAGAGTAAAAGAGCGAGAGAGAGGAGAGATGGAGGGATGAAAGGATGAGTGCTGTCATTGACCTATCAGAATTGAGCTGTTGCCCTTTTCCCAGGCGTTTTCCCTCCTTTCCATCACTCCTGCCCCGTCCCGCAGAATTCATGAGCTGACCTCTCAACCTGGAAGCAGATTAAGTAGTGGGCCTTTTCCACGGGAGACGGGATTGTTGCCGTGGGAGACGGGGCTTTAACCGCGGGAGCCCGGCGTTTATGGTGATGTGATTGAAAGGGCACGGAGGCGTCGGAGATTTATCACCTTGTTCAAACACTCAGGGAAAAGAGGGCTAACATTTTACACCTGCAGGCCATGCTAACACACACACGGGAACACGATGTGCGTGTGTGTGTGTGTGTCTATGTATGTGTGTATGCATTTGTACAACTGAAGGGTAACTGTGAATTGGGTGTAACACTTTCATAAAAAATAAAGACCTATACTTTTCAAAGCTGCGGTGTGGTACAAAAATATGGTGTTGGTGATACTTGTAGCACTTGAGAGCAGACAAGTCAGAAAGCTAAAGCCAGGGAAGCGAGCAGGTATCCGTACCTAGGTATCTTTTCAGACTGTAAACGAGAATGAAAACGAGTGGTTTTATGAGTGTATATAGATTCAGGCGCTGAATATCTGGCAGCCTAAGGAAAGACAGGTATGTACAGTGACAGAAGGGGCAGGCTGGCAGGTTTGACAGCACATCACTGATAACCAGGTCTTAAAAACTGTCAGAAAATATTTTTTAACAACAACATATAGTCTCGAAATGGCTGCTGCATTGAATAGGCCTTAAACAGCTTTCACTAGCGGGCTGGGTGAAAGTACATTTTGGGAGTGTAAATGAATTAGATCTGGACTGTTGCATAACAGTTTCAGGGTTTTGAGGTCAGGGTGTTGTGATTATGCTGTTTTTTTCTTTTAAAGGAGGGCACAACAGTGTATGAAGTTCAGTCATATTTGAATTATTACAAAGCATATTTTCATCCACAAGCCACCAATAACCACTTGGAGTTTGTGCAGAGTTTGGTTATTTCTTATGTTTAATTAGATAATAATTTTAGTAGTCTGTGAAGTGTGTTGGTCGACTTTCTTTCCACAGGCCAGAGGGGGCACTGGACCCAACAAATGTTCTTTTTAATGGAAACAGTTGCCCTATAAGGTTGTTTCTTTGCTGTGGAGCAGTGTAGAGCTAATGTTTCTGGTAGTTTATGAGTATTATCCAAGTGACTTGCTTTAGCTAATAAGCGTCCAGTTCAGTGGGTGGCACTGTCACTGAATGACCTTTGGTAAATGCAACATACCATTTTTAAAAGCCAACACTTTTAATGCCAATTATAGTGCCACTTTATACTAAGACCACTCACATAAGGGAATATAGGTTATTCAAAACATGTTTATCAATGGTTTTAGTGTGGTTTTAAACACCTTACAAATCTTTAGTAAGCAGTTATACACACACACACACACACACACAAATAAAAAAACAAACAAATAATGACCTGTTGCTTTTCTAATAGTGAGCTTATATTCATCCATACTTTCAAAAGCTCAGAAGTTGCTGGTTCCTGATCTTGCTGTGTGTTCCTCCTCTCAGCTCAATGTTCATTGCTTACTACAATTGAACACCAACAGGATCAAAAAGTATTGGGACACATCTCTTAATCGCTGAATTCAGGTGTTTCATTCAGTGCTATTGCCACAGGAGTATAAAGTCCAGTCCCTCGCCATGCATTCTGTCTTTACACACACTAGTAAAAGCATGGGTGGTTCTACAGAGCTGAATTCTACTGAATTCCAGCATTGGACTGGAATAAGAAGACATGTGGTGAAATGTCTTTCCTCCTAGATATTCTACCATCAGCTGTGAGTGGTATTATTGAGAAGTGGAAGCGTTTAGGAACCACAGCAACTCCACAGCCACGAAGCGATACACCACACTGACTGCTGAGGTGCATAGTGCATAAATGTCCAGAAAAAGTTTCAGACCTGCTGTTAGAGCTGCAAAGGGGGACCAACTCTATATTAATGCCTATGAATTTAGAATAATATGTCATAAAAGCTTCTGTAGGTATAATGTGTAGGTGTCCCAATACTTTTGTCCATATACAATACTGTATGAAGTATGAAGCTCCAAGCAATGATGTTTACCTTCACATTTTCACCATTGTTGGTGTTAATGTCAAAAATGATGCTGTGTTTGTACACTTTACAATAAAGCCCTTTTGGCATTTGTAAGCATTAATTACTCTGGGAGGCCATCAGAGATGCCGAGGAACATCGCAACTAGGTCAAATTGTCCATAAAAAAACGTTGATTTAGTATTAAAGAGTAGAAACATAGTTACTACTAAATATCTGCTGAAACTGAGGGGTTTATAACTGTTCTCATAACTGTTTATTAGAGATTTCTGTTTGACCTGTATGACCTCCCCTTCCTAACAATACTTAATCCAAGTCATCAGCCATGATTGTCATTGTCATAACAAAACCATATATCCCTGTGATGGTGAATTTAGAGGAGAAGAAAAAATCATCACAATCCTAAAATAATATCTATTTTTTAATGTAATTAGATTAGATTAGATTAGATTAGAGAAGTGTACAGGGCAGAGACAAGAGACCCGTACCCATGTATAGAAACACACTCATGTAAATGTGTGTGTGTGTGTGCTGCTCAGTGTTTGTAACACTGGTATGGTTTTTAATCTGAATGACATGGTCTGAATGAAAGCGGCACTCAGTGTGTGTGAGGCACTGTAAGAGCAGAGAAATCGGTGAGGGGTCAGAGCTTTACCCCGCAGAAGCCAAGAATGGCTGAGGACACGGACGAGCGAGGAAACCGAGGGATGAGAGGGAGGAGTGAGGGATGAAAGGATGAGAAAAGGTGACGGTCGTCACGGTTACGGGCCCGTGGTGAAGTAATGAAAGAGGTGAATGGAGCGAGTGAGAGGGGATGACTCTATGGAGGCTGATAAAGCGGCGGAGGAAGACGGAGAGAAAGCAGAGAAAAGAGAGAGCATACTGTACTGTGTGTGGAAATTTTTTGACTTTGTAAGTTGGTGCACGAGCGCCTGAAGGGGTGTGTGTGTGTGTGTGTGTGAGTGTGTGTGTGTGTGTATGCTACAGTAAATTAATTTACATTCTGGGGGTTTTCGCAGCAATCGTTTCTTCCTACTACTGTAGCCTGATCAAAGACACATATTCTGTCTGATGTTGGAGAGGAACAAGAAATGCAGCCGTGTCTCTCTGTGTGTGTGTGTGTGTGTGTGTGTGTGTGTGTGTGTGTGTGTTTCTAGCTGTAACTGTTAGTGAGGTTTAATTTCAGCCTGTTAGCTTGAGTGAAGTGTGTGTGTGTGCTTATTCCCTGTTGTTGGTGAAATCTGAAGTTGAATATTATAAACTAGTGATGTTTTTAGCAGCAGTTGTTGCTGTGTATGCAACATCTTACTGGGGTTGTCGGGTGGAGGCAAATACCCTGGGGTCCATAGTGGAATTCTTCATCGGGCGCCTTATATAGATACTGGCACCACTGTACAGTCACAAGTCACAGAAAGATTCTATCTGTATCCTGCATTGTGTTTGGGTGTGTTGTATTTCCACCCTTAGGTTATTCAGGGTAAAATATCTCTGTTCTGATTGGCTACCTTGTAACAACTGAAATTTCCACATGGGTGGGTGGGATTGAACTGTGATAGGTTGAATAAGGGGTGTATGCAAATAAATTGTCTTTTGTGACATCACAACAAACATGAAAATCAAAGGGGGCTGTTTCACAATTAATGCTAGAGCTCTTAACTCAGAACCTCCTTGGAGGAGGACGATTTGGCATGACCATAAACATGTTATTTTGGTTTGTTGTGAGCAGCATTTTGCTCTTATGGCTTCTGCAGAGAATTACAAAAATTATGTTAGTTAGATACAGTTTTAGATTTAGCTGTGCCGCTAATGTTAGCCAAAAGCTGCTAGCCCAGGACACTGCAGCACTGCACACTCCTAGTGTGATGTTGGTCAGCACAGGCGTCTGTTTGCTGTTGTATTAGAGATGGGGAGTGTGCCGACTACTTAGTGATGCTGCATTGAAAAGAGTTAGTGCTAGTGCTAGTGATGGGGGAATTGACATAAACAGGGATAATTGGCCTAATTGGGTAGAAAATGGGGTAAAACTGGGGCAAAACTGGGGTAAAAAAACTCCTGCTTTAACGCCTGCTGTGGGATATGGACATAGGACACAGATACTTGACCAGGGTACGGATAGTTCTCCAGATTCAAATAAGTACCAAAAATTGCCAAGTCCTCCCAAAAACATTCAATGATGTGGAGGTCTGGGCTCTGGGGTAGTTAGCAGCTTCTTTGTTGGATTTGTCTGTTTGCTTTTCTCACAGTGGAAGGATGAACACAAGCTCATGTGGATGTTTTCAGATCTGAAGGGACAGTGGAGCTTCATTTTCTTTCATCTCTCACATATGACAGCTGTTTTAACTGCTGTTTATATGAAGAAGTGTAGGAGGTGGTACTTTTTTTTATCCTAATTACGCCACTGTGTGTCTGTATATGGGCATATGTGTGTGTGTATCTCTTTAACTCTGGTTGTTGATGAAATTTGAAGGTTAGTTACAAGCTGTGGTTGGTGTGTGTGTGTGTGTGTGTGTGTGTGTGTGTGTGTGTGTGTGAGAGAGTATAATTTTATTTGATTGTATAAGAATAAAGTGATGTTTTACGCTGCTGTAGCTGTATTACAGCATTATGGTGTTATGTGGCTGTAGAGGTGAATGATTGATTAAGTGACTGTGTGCCATGCTGCTGCTCTGTGTGTGTGTGCATGTGTGTGTGGTGTATTAGGTTTTATTAAACCTTCCCAGTTCCTTCATTCACTGTCACTGACACTCAGATTCCTCCGGCTAAAGAGTATTATTACCCATCCATCTCTCTCTCTCTCTCTCTCTCTCTCTCTCTCTCTCAACTACTCTCATCCCCACACTCTCTTATGCTCTCTCTCTCTTTCCCTCTCTCTCTCCCTCCTGCCCTTATCCTCCACTCTCTTATGCTCTCTCTCTCTCTCTCTCTCTCTCTCTCTCTCTCTCTCTTACACTTTCTCTCTTCCCCCTTTACTCTCTCTTTCTTTATTCTGCTGTCTCTCTGTCTGTCTGTTTGTCTTTCTCTCTCTCTCTCTCTCTCTCTCTCTCTCTCTCTCTCTGTCTCTCTCTCTCTCTGTCTCGCAATGTTGAATGAAGAGCAATGCAATTAAAGAAAATGATCATTAACACCTTAATCTAATTGTTCTTTTACAAACACCAGTGTGTGTGCATGTCTGTGTGTGTGTGTGTGTGTGTGTGTCTGTGTGTGAACATGCTGGTGTTGATTGGATTGCATGGTAAAGTCACACAGCCCTAAAGGCATCACACAGTCTGAGAAACATTCTTAATAACTTATTCAGTCATGCATCATAAAGACACACAAACAAATTTGCATGTACCTAAACAGGACAACATGCACACACACACACACATACACACACACACACACACACACACACACACACACACACACTACAGACAATCACAGGAACCGTTAAGGCTGTGATTTATCTGAACATACGAATCAGCAGGTAGGCCGTAACAGGAGAAGAATAAATACAATTTAAACAATTTAAATGACACAACTACAAAACCCCAACGTAGTTTAGACTAAACATTCAGATTGAAGATTCATGATTTTGAAAGAAGATTCATATTTCTGAAGGATGAATCACCAATCATAATGAATAATCATGATTTTAAAAGAAGATTCATGATTTAAGATTCACAATTTTGAATGAAGATGTTTGATTCTGAATGAAGATTCTTGATTCTCAATAAAGTTTCACCATTGTGAATGAACATTTGTGGTTTATAATGAAGACTCATGATTCTGAATAAAATTATGAATGAAGATTCATGATTCTGAATGAAGATTCATGATTCTGAATATAAATTATGAAAGAAGATTCATGATTCTGAATGAAGATTCATGATTCTGAATGAAGATTTATGAGTCTGAAGAAAGATTTGTATTATAAATGAAGATTTATGATTCTGAACAAAGATTTATAATTATGAATGAAGACTCATGATTCTGAATATAAATTATGAATGAAGATTCATGATTCTGAATAAAGATTTATGATTCTGAATATAAATTATGAATGAAGATTCATGATTCTGAATAAATATTTATAATTATGAATGAAGACTCATGATTCTGAATATAAATTATGAATGAAGATTCATGATTCTGAATAAAGATTTATAATTATGAATGAAGATTCATGATTCTTAATAAAGATTTATAATTATTAATGAAGATGCATGATTTTGAATGAAGATTCATGATTCTGAACAAAGATGCATAATTATGAATGAAGATGCATGATTCTGAATGAAGATTCATGATTCCAAATAAATATTTATAATTATAAATGAAGATGCATGATTCTGAATGAAGATTTTGTTGAATTTTGAAAAGCAGACAGTAATATAATTATATCATATAACATCTGTATGTGTCTCTACTTAAGATATTGAATTAGTGCCTTAAAGGGCCCCTCTTCATGGAAACACATTGTGTACATCTTTTTTTTATTTATTGTTTTTGTGCTGTCAAAAAAACACACATACGTATTTGTTCAGCCTATAGAATTATAGCTCTATCTATTACACTACAGTTATGCATAGTTACATAGTTCCATAGTTAGGCATAGTAATAATAACCCAACAATAATAGTCATGTGCAATAAAATGATGACTTTGTTTGGTAAACAGATCTACAGAGCTATCATAACAGGACCTCAGGGAAAAAAATCTAATACAAAATTAGGATTTTGCTGGTGTTGGAACAAAAACTCATGTCTCCAATGTGGCAACTTTACAGTGGAACTTTAACATTGAAAGTCAACGTTGCTCCAAGTCATTTTAGACCAATTATTTTGATTCATTCATCATAAAATATTGACACAATATAGCAGAGAGCTTTTAAAATGTGTTAGAAATGTTCAATAATGGAGAAAAATAGAGATAAGGTTACACACATAAATTGAATCCCCACCCTATTGCTACAGTGCTTATTGACATTGCTTCAGTGGCCGTTTACATTCTTTCAGTGATCATTGACTCAGTTTGGGAATAGTTCATCTATTTAAAAAACAAAAATACTGCAATATCACTTTCTACCCACTGTGTTGTTTAGCTCAGTTTGGAGAGGGCAGATCAGTGCACGGATATGAAAATGATTCCGAAGTCCATAATTCACACTGGTGCTGGGAACATAACCATGAGAAGCTCAAGGAAAAGAAAAATGCACGAGACTGTGGGGAAAGTAAATGCTTTAAAATGAAAAACTAAATGCTGTAATATGTATGTATGATTGCGTTTGCCATATTGAGCGGATAAGGCAGGGCCTCTTTCATTTCGTGCTGAATCCCCCCCTTCCGAAAGCAGATCCCTGGAAATGATTCCCAGAAAATTCCCAGTCTCACTCACCCTCTGTCTGCAGACAAGACAGCATGTCTCACGCCATCTCAGTAAAAAGCAGAGAGAAAGAGAGAAACAAAGAGAGAGAGAGAAACAAAGAGAGAGAGAGAGAGACCAGTAAACTGACATAGGTTACTATTTATTTTTGGGATAATTACCTGTATCCTGCAAAATGTGCCGTGTGTTCATAATCTTCTGCGTAACTCATATACAAATCAAATCATTTCAATGTAGCTTTTTAGTGAATTTTTAATTCATGGGAATTTAAAAAGCTATTCTAGATACAAAAATTTAAGTAATGTTTTAAATTTTAAAGTATGTATCTGTGTGTAGTTATGATCTGACCAAATATTTTAAACATGACCATGATCTTGGAAAACAGTACCAGTTCCAAACCTAGAAATAAAAAAGCTGGAAAAATATTTTCAGAAATTACCTGGAAATGTCATTGATAAAGGCAAATTTGCTTTATACTCTAGTTTTTTTTAGAAAGATTCTTGTGCTTATGCTTGAGACTTGACATTAGTATGTCTGTCCACCACTCATTGCTTTCCACCACCCATAGCATTCATTGCTAATCCAGAGGAAGACACACCCTGGGGCCTCTAGGTTGATGTTTTCTTGACTGTACCAGACCTGATTCCTCTCAAAATTTATTATCATTCCTTCATGAGCTGAATGAAAAGTGCAAGCACAGAAATGATTAAAAATTATAAAAAATGGATACAACTATAAAGCACTAAAGTGGGGCCTTAGTGAATATAGGGTGAAACACAGGGAACATATGTTGTTAAACATGCTAGCTAGATTAGACATCATTATCAAATTGGATCCAGAATATTTCTGTAATTCATTATTTATTAAGCAGTTTATGAATTTGAGAAACATTCAGTCTTTAATAGGCCTATGTTAGCTAGCTCACAGCTAACGTAATAGTTAGCTAAAAACCTTCTTACTGTATGCATGTAGTCTTTCACATGTAAAAAATATGTTTGCATCAGATTTATGTAATTGTAATGTACAGGACAGTGGTAAGTTACTTCCCAGATACAAATTTATTTATTTTTTTGTAGTCAGTTAGAAGACCCTTAACAAAATTAAGATAAGGTATATTATTAGTAACAAGACATATTTCATTATACATTAAAACTTATCTCAGTGTTACATAACATTTTTTATCTAAAAGTGCTAACTTGAGCTGCCCCTGCCCCATCTGCTCGCTGCTGATGTGAGTTCATTTGTGGTTGGGTGCTGGTGCCTGTCTGCCCTCTGGATCAGCTTTGTCCTGCTATAAAATCATTGCAATTTTGCTAGGTATTCTGACTTCTTTGTCTTTCCTTCCCTTCTGTTCTCTTTCTTCTGTATTGAGATGCCCTGTTTTGACTATTCTGTCCCAGTACTGCCAGACTAGGCTCTCCACTACTCTGCTGCCTGCTGCAATTCTGTCCTGATCTGAATCCTTACTTTGATTTATTCTCACTTCACTGCATAGCTGTGCATATGACTGTTTATCTGCATGGACATTTCACTTACATTTACCACAAGTCTAGTGTATCAAGTTTATTTTTTGTGTCGGCTAGTATTGACCGGAGGAGGATAGGTTCGCCTTTTGACTCTTTGTTCCTCTCAAGGTTTCTTCCTCTCAAGGGATTTTTTTTTTTGCTAATTTTGCCCATGGCTTACTCCAAAGAGGCTTTGATCCGGATCTCTGTAAAGCTGATTTGTAACAACATTGTTTGTGAAATGCGGTATATAAATACATTTAAATTAGTGATCAGTGATAACTAACATTTTAGTTGCATAGTTGCAGACATTTTTATCCCACAGTGATAGCTTATATTGATAACATTGATAACTGCTCTTAGAGCTACAGAAGATTTCCAACTCTTATAGCTTACTCTTATAGCTCTCTATTACAGGACGTTTTTCATATAACAATAATAACTTATCCTAAAGTTAAAAGTTAAAATATTTTTATATAAAAGTGATAATATATCTCAGTTGCAGGATATAATTTATCTAACAATGATAGCTTATACTGAGAACATTGATAACTTCTCTTAGAGTTACAGGATATTTACAACAATTTATAAACAATCTCTCAGTTAGAGGACATAATTTTTCTAACAGAGATAAATAATATTGTAGTTACAGGGCATTTGTTTCTTACAGTGCTAACTCACTTCTTAGTTACAGGACATTTTTCATATAACATCAATAACGTATCTTAGAATTACAAGACATTTTTATCTAACAGTAAAACATTTCCTAACATTTTTATATAACAATAATTTGCAGTTACAGGATTTTCAGATCTCTCAGTTTCAGGACATAATTTACCTAATAGTGATATCTAACATTTTAGTTACAGGTCATTTTATCTAGCTTTGGTAGCTTACATTGATAACATTGATAACTTCTCTTTGAGTTAAATGATATTTCTAACACTGATAACTTCAAAGATACATGACATTTTTTAAAATAACAGTGATACACTTTCACATAACTTTTATAACTTATTTTACAGTCACAGGACTTTTTCATGTAACATTAATAACTTATTTAAGAGTTAGAGGACGTTTTTTATTTAACAGTGATATTAACATTTTAGTTACAGGACATGTTTCTTGTAACATTAATTTTCTACAAACATTTTCTATTTAACAGTGATAATGTGCTTCTCAGTTAGTGAACATTTTTAAACTAAATGATTATGAGATATCTCTAAACTGACCTACCTAAAAGTGACTGTATATTTACATATGAAACGAATCTTATACATCTGGTGAGAAGCAGCATGTATACCTGCATGAGTGCACGTGTGTATGTGTGTGTGTGTATAATGTAATCAGTATTAAGTGTCACTGAAAGCTGAGCAGTTCCATTCTGAACAGGAAATGTTCTTACCTCTTTGACACAATGCATCCTGGGAAAACTCTGGCCAGTGGCACTTAATTAAATTAAACCACATCTGTCTTTCATCAAAACTCTCTCTCTCTCTCTCTCTCTCTCTCTCTCTCTCTCTCTCTCTTTTCATTCAAAAAATACAGAACAAGCCTTTAGGTTGAATATCCCTTAAAGTGTCAAAGTGTCTGTTGGCTGATCAACTCATTTCGAATAGAAGTAGCTTAGAGAGAGGCTTTAAAACAAATTAGTACATATGTGAAATTATATTTTGTCTGTGTGTGTGTGTGCATGTGCGTGTGTGTGTGTGTGTGTGTGTGTGTTCTTGTGTGTGCATCATGCATTTACCCGCTATAATCTGATTTGCTTAAGTAGCCTGATGGACAAAGTGATGAGAGAAGCAGCTTATAGAACGCCGGGGTATGAAACACACAGACACAGGCACACAAACACACACACACACACACACACACACACACACACACACACACACACATATAGACATGCCAGACTGCCATCTCACCGATCAGACCACAGCACAGAATGACACGCCTATTAAAGCGTTCATGTAGCCCTAAGGCTAACCTCCGGCTATATGAAAGAGAGAGAGTGAGATCGAGTTAGAGAGACAGAGAAGGTGAGAGAGAGACAGAGAGGGAATAGAGAGAGAGGGAGAGAGGGGGGGGGGGCAATATGCATTTATGTATTATTTTAAATATTGTAAATGAACCAATGAAAAGCCCTCTGGTGACTGAGTCTCTTCTGAATGGAGCTGAACTGAATAAACTTTACTATCCTCCTCCTCTGTCTCTCTTCTTCTTCTTCTTGTCCTTCTTCTTCTTTCTTCTATGCTCTAACCTCTATGTTTTTCTCCCTCACACACACACACCCACACATTTTTGTCTGTTTAGTTTCCATATTAGGGTAAATCGTTTGGCTCTGTTTGTCCATCCTCTATTAGAAACATGAAGACATCTGAGAAACGTTACACTCACTCTCCTCAACAACTTGCCCCTGGGTATCAACACATGCACACTGGGCCTGTGTCTCAGACAGTGCTTTCAGTCTCATCATTTGGACATTTAGAGTGTAACTTCATCAGTTTAATAGTTTGATTTTCACACTGTGAGTGTGTAACCTGTCTGATGTACAACTGTGGTGTGTGTAAGAATGTAAATAATCACTCGGAGAACCATATTCAGAGATCATAGTGTACAAAAAAAGTTTTCCCTTTATAAGACTCAAACGGTGCTCTGTGAAAAAAAGTGGGCTGCCCTGCAAGGTCATGTGACTCACAAGTCCCTCTAACAGGAAACTGCCCAACTGAGGAATGCGTGACCAATCCATGGGTTCCAATACAAAGCCTCATTAGCATAACGCAAAAACTCTGGGGCCATAGACAAACATCCCAACCATTCTGGCACCAAATATAACTGCTGTTCGAAACAATACCTCATATCCACAAAATAGCAGCTTAACAGGAGAAGCACAGGGAAACCCCAAAAAACTAAACATTGTGGACTCCTTTTGTTGGTCCACTTATCCTGGAATTTTAGCAGCTATAGAATCAGACTTAAAAAAATACTCAGATGCAGTTTAACAATTGTATTTACAACCCTGTTATTTAGTGCAGCCTCCATGCAGCCATTCTTCCTATTCCAGTCGGCCTAGCCTTAGCTGTTAGCCACCCATTGCTTATTCTCCTATCTCCAGTCATCTTACAGTGCTAGCTTTTTTAGCCTCTGGTCAGTCATTCTCCCCTCTCTGGTCTCTCTAGCATTAGCTTTTAGCATTTTTAGCCTCGCTTCTATATTTTCTTGAAGTAGCAGCTGCGTTCAGCCATGAAAGGCTTTCGCTAGTGGGCTGGGTGTATGTAAATTCTGAGGACGAAAATATAATGAGCCCAGACCAAGAGATGTTTTGAGGTGGGTTTTACTTTTGAAGAAGGACACAAGTAAATATTAATATCAGGCAGTCTGAATGAATGGTTCGTATACCATACATTGACCTTAAGTGTTGTTTAAAGGATTCGAGGAAGAACGATGAATGATTTGACACACAAAAACTACACCAAGCAAGCTTTGAAGTAATGGAGTGAGTTAAAATTTGAGGAAGATCACATGATGTCATGCAATGTGCTAAAAGCAGTGTGAGGAGGTCGCCAAGGCCAAAGGAGGAGCAACAAAATACTACAGCACACTTTGGATGATACACTGGCTTGTTGTACCTGGGCAAGTGGAGAGATCTGTTATTTTAATGCAGTGTGAATCTGCTGTGTCTGTGGTTTTGCCAGTGGCACCCACCAGCTAGGCCCAGTCCTTCAGTTAAACTGCTGGTCAGGAGCTCAATGTATATATGTTTGAAATTAAAACTGAGACAGTGGAACTCATTAAATGTCTGTTTATTCTTAGAAGCAATTAAAGAGAGCAAAGGGTATGATCTGTTACCCATAGCTATAGATAAGTGTGGAGGAGCCTCTCCAGACTCTTCTCTAGAACAGCATCTCAACTCGGCTGATTCTCACCTTTATATACAGGGTCCCTGTGATGATGACTACCTAGTCGCAATCCTCTCCCGCTCCATTTCCCCTACTTTTACTGAGTTTAGTCCTCGACCTCATAGTTACAGAGTTTTACTTTCAAACCAGACTTGTAATCATAGTTTTCTCTGCTGTCAGCTCATCAACATTCAACCATAACCATACACAATCTTGTTCCCAGACGTGTCCTTTTTTTAGGATCTAGAAAATGCGTCCAACCAAGATTTTAACTTTAAAAAGATCTTGACCTCTTGCTGCCATATTTGGTATATATATGTCCCTATACGTACATTGACATACCACCATTAGTACAACTGCCTTCCACCGCAGCCTATTGATCACAGTCTAAAAATATTCACAATTTAGGCATCAAATGTCAAAACTTAAAAACATGGGAAACACCCACCTGCATGGTAATGCTAGTTTCTGCTAGCCCTGCTCCTGCTAGCGGCACAGCTCTATCATACACATCGCTCACACATACACACTTTCTTGGTCCTGTAACTTAGCCCTAACCAGGGCAGACCTATTTGTGTCATGTGCTCTATTTTTTTTTTTAAACAAAATATGGTCATTCAATATTACAACAGTGAAATACAAGCCAGCTGTGCATTAGCAGTGATATCAGCTATGAATATGTCATGTGTTTAGTACAAAAGCATTTTGGCTATTAATCTGTTGAAAAGCTGGTGAAACATGTGCTCTCTGCTCTGCTGCTGTTGTGAGTTTGTTATTGCAAGATAACCTGTCAAAATTGTTCTTCCTAAAAATGCGGAAGTCTTTCATTTTTGCGTTCTTGGTGTTAACAAACTCACACTGTTTTCTTATGGAGATCAGCATCAATATAAGATTAAAAGACAGATTCATAAGAGCTATTTAATTAAATATGGAAGGGATTAATTATGGTGAATGAAGCAGACAAACAAAAGGTTTTCCTCTGAACTTTCCTCTGAACTCTGAACAACCCTTTCACCAGGCAAGAACCATATAAGCATTGAAATGGTTCTTTAAGTTGTAACAGTTCTATAAGGAATCATGGTTCTATACTCAAGAACCATAAAGTCCCAGATTTTGTAAGTGTGAGAGTTGTATGATATTTTATGGAAAACCTGCAGCCAGAATGCTCTGCAGCTGGAGGAACTGCAGCATTGACTTCTCTCTGCATCCTTTCTTTCCCAGCAATAGAATAGTGTGTGTGTGTGTGTGTGTGTGTGTGTGTGAGTGTGTGTGTGTGTGTGTGTGTGTGAAAGAGAGAGAGACTGAGCAGGCCTCCCACGATTGGTGTTTTATTGAAACACATCTTTAATAACGCAGACACACACATCAGTCACATTTCTTCCACTTCACAAGGAAAATGAAACATCATTCTTTAAGAAGCTGACAGAATAAAAGGACATAATCCAATATTCTCTTTCTCTCACCAACACACTCCTCTTTCTCCTGCACACGCCCGCGCACACACATCTTCAGACTCATTCACCAGGAGGTTTTATCGCCACGACATCAAGAGACTGATTTCAATAAACTCACCAAAAATTCTGTTGAACATTTGCCACTGCGCTGCGTCTGAAACGCAATAGAAAATGTAATGAAGTGAAGCGCAGCCTCGGGCCAAAATACTTACGGGGGAACACGAAGGAAGGGAGCACACCCTGGGACTGCCGCACACCAGCTACATCGCTGCACTTTAAGAGTGGCTCGATTTGTCTCTATTTTTAACCCATTTAGTGAATTCTGGACACTTTCCCTAAAACACTTTAGTCTTAGAAGAATTTGTGATTTTGATTCTCTCAATAAAAATGATTATATATAGTGCTTTGACTTTAACAATAAAAAAATATATTTGTTCCTGTATATGTGTGTGTGTGTGTGTGTGTGTGTACTCAGTGCTGAAATAAAAAAGGCATCTATTGCAAATAACTAATTGTGTCCTTTACACTGTGATGGACCTACTCTACTCACTACGCATTGCTGCTACTTTACGTACTAAAATCTATACATCTGTACTAACTGGTAAGAGCAAGAGCAAATCTCATAGTTCTTTCAGAAGACTGTAAAAATTTACTTAACTTAACTTGAACTTTACTTGTTTGGCTTATGTATTACACACAAATGAAGCAACTGTCTAAACATTCTTGTCACCAGAAAGCGATCAGCAGTTTAAACCTGGGGGGTGCCATAGCCATCCATAAGTAGAAGAACTGCCTGGAATGTATATAATATCTTTCATTTTCTGGCATAAATTGAATCATACATTTGTGTTGATTCATGATTAATGGACCAACAGGACTTCCATTAATCGGAGGTTATTGCCATTTTGGAGATTCAAGTTTTTGGATTTACACATTTCTGTACAGTGATTGCATACCTGGAATGCAATCCTAAAAAGCTTCCCAAATTAGTCCTATCCAATTTCCAACTACTAGTTAGAGCCTCCATCCACTACCAGCACTGGGATGGTGAAGGGTAGCATATGCCTCCTCTTTTTCTGGGTAACATGAAGCCAGCATTCCTTTCAAACTGCCGCTAACACAGCATCATTAGACAGCTCAGCACACATGAAGAAGAACACTAACTGCTAATTCTAGCAACATGGTGGATGATGAGGGGGTTTAAGCACCAGCCTACTCACTCATAGAAAGTGAGGCCAGTTATGCTTTCTGGGACCCCTGGCAGTCCAGGTGTGGAGGTTATGATGGTATTTCTAAGGAAATGATGGTATATTGGTGGAGTGCTAATGGGCTACTTTAAGATTAGGTGTTGTTTTAGGGGTGTAATGTTTATAAGTATCATTTGAGGGAAGGGTTTGGGAGCACTGTGGGTGAGCAAAGTGTCATCATTACACTACACTGAAGTGCCACACTGAAGTACTAAACTGTTAAAGATAAACATTTGGGAAATCTATTCCATTAACTTGTGCTGAAACCTAAGAATGTCTCTTTCTCTTCATACTGCAAAGTTTTCAGTTTAGAAGTTTAGCTCCAACATTTTCTTCAAGATGTACAGTGCAAACAAATACACTGGAACCATATCAGCTAAGTGCAGCTCCTTGTTTAGTGCCTAAAAGTGACAACAGCACAGAGGATTCTATGTTTGTTTGTTTGTTTGTTTGTTTGTTTGTTTGGGTCTAAGTATCTTCCCAGCAACTTGTACTGTACTGAGACTCTGATGTTTTAATACCATCAACCTACAGGTTTGTATAGAGAGAGACTGTGTGTATGTGTGTGTGTGTGTGTGTGTGTGTGTGTCCATGTCCGCAGGGCAGTGGCTCCAGCCTGTGAGAGGTAATTGGTAGAGCACTGGCACTGATACTGAGTGTGCTCGGTGTGTGTGATAATCAAAAACTATTCAAGCAGAGCACAGGTGCTGGCCAGCCATCTGAGGAGAGATAATACACATATACACACACACACAAACAAATGGGGGTCTTATTTTGCACACACATGCACAGTGGGGGTCTTATTTGGTATTTATTACTTTATCAGTAAACACAATGTTTTCTCTACAGTCACAATTGGAGAAAAATAATGAAGGTGATAAAAGGCATAGGAATTGTGTGTGTATGTGTGAGGGAGCGTATGTGTGTGTGTGTGTGTGTGTGTGTGTGTGTGTGTGTTTGTGTGTGTGTGTGTGTGTGTGTGTGTGTGTGTGTATGACAGATTCCCTTCAGTGTTACTGAAGTGTTACTGATGTATATGAGAGAGTTTGAGCAATAATCCATGTGGGACATATTATATGTAATAATAATGTGTTTCTCATATAATATATATATATATATAACATTGCTGTTTTTAAGGCCAAAGGAATTCCAATATATATATACACATATATTTAACAAATTACATATATTTTATATATTTTAGATTTGTATAGAATTTAACCCTTAATGCTGTGTGTTCTATATTCTGCTATGTCGGCTGTACTGCTGCTTCTTTCAGCTATTCAATCGCCTTGGTCTTAACTTAATGTGAAGCTGCTTTAAATGCAATATATTCCACTGACATTTTGTCCCAGTTATTACACTCAGTTACACTCCTGTAACTAGGGGTTGGAAATATTACACTGGTAATTATTATCTTGTAAAAACCCCAAATGTTCGTAAGGCGGAAAATAATTAATTTCATTATAGAAAATCTCAAATCTCTCTCTCTCTCTCTCTCTCTCTCTCTCTCTCTCTCTCTCTCTCTCTGATGAAATGAATACCAGCAAGGAGCAGGGAGATGGAAGCAGTGTCCCTGGAGCTCATTCAGTTTAAACTGTTTTTAAATACGTAATCATCGCTCATCCATCATCATCGCTAGTTTTAGAGGCCCAATCATGACCAATCATGGCCGGCTCTTACTGAGCACATGCTTCTCGCTCTGCACTCGTAGTTGTGTCTGAAGCTGTTTCTGCAGTATTTCAAGTGGTACTTTGGAGCAAAACTCCAAATGCATGCCCCCCCTCCTTACTTTAGTGTGAGTGTGCGGGACATTTTAGATGTCTGAAGAAAATTCAGTTGATTCAAGGGTCACAAATCTAAATCTACATTTCTTTCATGTTTAAGGAACCAAACGTGGTTCTTCTACAGTACCACTCAAAGGACCAAGAGTGCAATCTATCAACTGAGACATCTTTGGTGTCTAAGGGTTCTCTACTTCTTGGAGTGTTACACTAAAGCTACAAGGCTAGTGTGGCTAACAAGTACTAAAACATGGTGCTAACTTCACATTAAAATAATGCTAATTCTGCCTTATCATGCTTTTCTTTGGTAGGTCATTTGTATAAAAGAAGAAATACTGGCTTTAACATAATTTGGGCTAAATATTTTATTTTGATACCTTCATTTTTCTTCTTTTTGTTTTTTGGATCTACTCATCCACCAGTGATACGCTAGTGTTAATCTCCTTTCAGGCCGTTCCTTATCCCTGCAGTGATGTTCTCCTGACCAAGAGTGACCCAACACTTTTGATTTCCTCCTCGTTTCCGTCACGCCTGGTGTTTCTGGGCTTTTGATTGGAGGGGAAAAGCTGGTTTAGTGAAACGGAGAGATGAGAGAGACTCCAGTCTTATTAGCGCTGCTAATTTCACTCAAAGCGCCAGAACGGATGAGTATGACCTGTTTTTTTTTTTTGTCTTGTCTTTCCTCTCCTCTCTTCTCCTCTCCAGTCGTGGTTATTCAGCTCTCTCTATCTCCTTAACCTGCCTCCGTCTGAGCCCAGGCTCTCGCTGACCTCACCGCTAACAATCGATTCTTTTCCCCCCCTCCCTTTCTTCTTATCTTTTTTTCCCTCTCTCCTTCTTTCTCCCCTCCATACCTGAGGCAAAGTCTTATGTAAAACACATTTATTTTTAATGGATTTTTTAATGATTTTTTAGCTGGCCTATTAATACAGGCATTAATTATGTTGCGATGGGTAGAGGAGCTGTAATCCTGTCCTAAAGCCATACGCTGCCAGCCAATCCTACACCAAGCCACCGCCAGAATAGGGGAAGAGGCCACTGCATGCACACATACACACACTGACATACACACACTTACATACACTCACACTGTACAAGTTATACATATATGCACATTTATTTGCGCAGATAGGAATGCCGATGCTCATGAATAATAACAGCAATGCACCCATCTTAACATGTACGGATAGATTGAGAATACATATAGACCCGGGCATTTTATACCCACACACACACACACACACACACACACACACACACACACACACACATAGACTAGCCTTAGGGTGGGTACTTTAAAGCCAGATGAATAGTGGGAGTTGTGGGGATAATCCTAGTGGAGAAGAGAAGCACTCATAGAGCCACCCTGCAGGCACACGCGCACACACACACACATACACACTCATACACAGACACACACACACACCAACCCTGCGGCTCTGGCCTTGGCTGTCTAATGCAACCTGGGTAGTGATACATAGAGGAGCTAAGGGGCCATGTGCATGTGTGTGTGTGTGTGTGTGTGTGTGTGTAGAGGCCTCAATCTGCTCATGGGAGCAAAGGGACGTCCCAGCATACACAAGCAACACACACACACACACACACACACACACACACACTGTGCAAGCTTAGGAGGTAATAGATTTATAGCGCTCTGCTTGAAGACAGAAGCAGTAAAGGTGTTAATTACTACTGGTTTTGAATGCTAATTAAATGTTTCAATTAATTATGTGTTTGTTGCCAAAGCCTGGTGTTAATTGGTGGCAGAGAGGGGAAAAAAGAGAGAGAAAGAAAGGGGGGAGGGAGGCGTATAGAAAAGCCCCCCCCCCCCCCCAGCAGACGAGTGTGAAATTGGCTACGTGAAGAAATAGAGCAGAGAGCTGGAGAAACCCTCAATGTGTGTGTGTGTGTGTGTGTGAGAGAGAAAAGGTAGGGAAGGAAAGGGCTGAGAATCAGGAGCAGAGGAGGGTTGGTGCATTAGTTCTCCCAGAAATAGAGAGCACTGAGGCAGTTTAGAGAAGCATGACCAGGGTTTGGCTTTACAAACACAAGGATTCTGTGAAATCACATCTGTGAACACTGTGGAGAGGCAGGTTCAGCTATACCACAGTAATAATAAGCCTGATCAGCCTGAGAGTTCAGGTAGTGTTTGGAAAGCAGGCAGCACCAGTCAGAAGTTTGGATTAAAACCAGTTCAGCTGCAGATAAATGGATTAAACGATTGTAATCTGCTCGTCCTCTTTGCCTTCACAAGTTGGGTACAATCTGTAGGAGACTGAGTCAGGAATCTGTAAACATGAATGAGGAAATGTTCCATTAATTTTAGCCAACGTTTTGAAATATAACAAATGCATTAATGTATCATGTTCGTCATTCTGCTAACATACTAAATAATAAAATAGATATTATTATTTGTCATTTGAAAAGCATTATCTAACCCTTTTGGTGTTGGTTTGTTATAATTATATGTAAAATGTAAAACATAAAATACTATAAAACATGTAAACTGCATACAAATACTTATCTTGATACTGTTGCTAGGAGAAGGTAAAGGTTGAAAAACAAATATACTAACTTTAAAAAAAGATTTAATTTCAAGTCATTTTGAAGCATTTCTGTTGGTCCATTCATTATGACAATTTTGACATGTAACACGTAATTTTGACAATGTAAAGAACCACTGTCAGATTCACATTATGTAAAAAACCGAGATACTACTATTTAAATATAAGGTACTTTTTCTTCTCCTGTAAAGTAAACGTATACATTTCACTTACATGTACGTATATTACATGTATTTCTGAGTGACCTTTTCTCCATGATAGGTCTGGGTGATGGGAGGTAGAAGAGAAATGTGATTATTGGTGCTTAATATGACTACATACAGAAATCCATTGAAATTTCAGGTTTACTGTTCCTAAAAAAAGTCTTCACCCCTTGGATGTTTTGCCCTTTTATTGCATTTATAAACAGAATCATGGTCAATATAACTTGGCTCTTGCTGAATTTACAAAATATCAAGATGAAAACATGTTTCTACAAAGTCATATCAATTAAATTAACATATCTAATGTAAAATAAATGACAGCATAAATATTCACTCCCTTCAAAGTGACTGGCCTATTTCTAGTATTCTCAGAATTAGTGAAATGGAGATCACCTGAGTGCAGTAAATGTGTCTTAAGTGATTGTAGTGTAAAGACACCTGTCTGGAAGGTCCAGTCACTAGATAATCAGTATTCCTGGCTACAAATGAAGACACCATGAAGACGAAAGGACTCCCCACGCAAATGTTATTGAAAAGTATGAAATGGGAGAGACATCATCATACGTCAACTGATGCCCAGGTTCTTCACTTCATCAAAGCTTTATGGGAGAATGACAAAGAGAATTAAATCTTACAGTTCAGCCAGAGGCATGTGGGAGACTCCAGCTCCAACTGGAAGGAGGTTCTTTGGCTTGAAGAGCCCAAAATGAAGCTTTTTGAAAATCAGATTAGACACTAGGTTTGGCAGACACCAAACACTGCACATGACCACAAACATAGCGTCCCCACAGCTTCCACCACAGCATGGTGGTGGAAGCATCAGTTTAACTCCTTCAGTGTAGTCATAGGTGCCTTGGTGGTCTCCCTCACTTGTCTTCTCCTTGCACGGTCACTCAGTTGTAAGGACAACCTCCTCACAAAAATTCCTGATTTTTTTTGCTATCCATCCCTGTATATACACTCTTCAATAGTTTTTGTTGGAGTTGTATAGAGTGTTCTTTCCTCTTCATGGTGTCTTCATTTGCAGCCGGGAATACTAATTATCCAGTGACTGGAACTTCCAGACAGGTGTCTTTACACTACAATCAAGACACATTCACTGCACTCAGGTGATCTCCATTTAGCACCAAATGCCTGGACTTTTATTGAATTAGATCAGTCACCTTAATATATATTTAAAGAATATTTATGCAGTCACTTATTTTACATTATATATTTGTATTTAATTAGGCTTATTTTGTAGACATGTGTTTTCACTTGTTTATTTGTAATCCTAGGTATAAACAAGTCAAATTGATTGATATTGATATTGATAATTCAGTTTATAAAAGTAGTAAAGGGGGAAAATATCCAAGGGGGTAAAAATATATTTTAATGACTTCTAAATAATGTGAGTGGAGAAATGACCACAGTGGTGTTTGTATCCAGAAATAATTATCTTTATATACATTTTGAAATTTATCTTTTATATGTAAAATGTTCTTTTTTAAATGTGAAATGAAACATTGTAATGGCTTTATTGTTGTATTCTGCATCCCGGATGCCTTTGCAATACTCTTTGTGTTACATAATTCCTCTGTAGTGCTTCAGAAAAGTACCAGTAGTATATTTGCAATTTGAAACACACACATGTAGAATTAACAGTCCAGCTGGCAGTGCTAATATTTTTGCCCAGTAGAAAGTGAATGTATCTCAAGGCTGTAATTTGCCTGAATCCAGGTTTCTCCTTTGCTTTGAGGGATGTGCAACAGATTTTTAATTTTCTACCCCAAAGGGAATTATTACCTCTCAGCATCTTCAATGACTACATTTCTGATCCTTTTTTAGTGAGGGAGCCGCATTTATTTCTGAATGGGATCAAGATATGGTTCATATAATACCTGCATTTTTTTTGTTTTATTGTATTTGTAACCCTCTGCTAATTAATATTGTATTTTAGCAACATATAAATGATCTGAAATACAATAAATTTACACTGAACGTTAATAAAGCCATCACCAATCTTGTCCACAAAAGGCTTGGTTTGGGTCCCTCTAACCAAATACAAGCATACGTGACCAATTGCTGCAGACTGAGACCAACTTATTAAACAAATAGAACCAGATGTGTTCCAGCTTATTCTGGGAACGAACCAATTGGGTAAGACCGCCGACCTGTTTTCATCCTTTTCCTGTAAAGTTATCATATTGCTGATCTTCCATTGATTATATTTGTTTTACACATAAAAAAACATATGCCAACAAATGAATATATCTAATGTGCCATCTGTACATTCCATATTTAATGTTCCAGAAAATATGTATATGATATATTGAACTATATATAACAGTATAAAGTACATTGAGCTTTGTGTATCTTGTGTTTGTGTGTGTGTGAGAAAGGGAGAGAGCGAGAGAGAGGGAGAAAGAGAGAGAATGATGGACATGCCGCCTATCTGAATATGTAAATGAGATGCCGGAGGAGCAGTGTTAATCCCGCCCCCTAGGCTGTTTCCTGTCTGGATGAGGAAGTCGAAAAAAAAGAGAAACTCAAAATCAGCGATTCTGCAACTGTACCGCAGGGCTACTGTCAACTCTCCCTATACCGCTGCCCCCACCACCCCCCCCCTCCCCTACACACACACACTGACACAGATCATATCCCAAACATGTACTCACCCTGGCATTACATTGTCATAACTAAAAGAATGTGCCGGTGTTAAAGAAGCGTTTTCATAAAACAGAAAGCAGCACTGAAATCAGGGCAGATTCCACAGTTGATCATATTGTACATATTGTTACCTTTTTTAAGAATATGCAAGATAATTAACCCTTAATGCAGAAAAGCTTATTAAACACACAAAAACACATTGTTCAGTAACTGCATGGTCTTCTGTACAATCTGGTGGAGCTTTTCTTTGGGAATAAAAGTTTGTAATAACACTTTCGGCCCACCAACAGGCCATAGGCTATTTAAGGGGTTGACACCATCAAGCTCACTAAAAACAAAAGCAGTAAATCAATTCCTGTAGCTGGCATGTGTTGAATTTTGGCATTTTAGCACTTTCAGAAATGTGGATAATGTGGATTGTTTTGTCATATCGATTAGCACATTCACAGTGGCCTCAGTCATTTATAAGGATTTTACTTTGTGATTTAGGTCTAATTTTAGAGAAATTAGGTGGTCTTAGTCTTGAACATTACTTTTGCTGGAGACGAGTTAGTGGTAGGTAAAAGATTATCCTGATTAAGATTTTTAAATCAGCTGTAATATAATGAATATGCTGCTGAATAAGTGCTGCCATTAGTGAGATGAAAAAATATATGAATAAAAATTCTCAATATAAAATTAAGGATAATAAATACCAGCAGTAGTGGAAATTTATTTTGAATGCTTGATCACACAAGAGAGGATTTCAATGTGAAAGATAAAGCACCATCAGCTTGACTTCAGTACAGTAGAATTCATCAGTGGAGAAGTTATCCAGAGTAATTCAAAAAAGAAGGCAGTAGATGGCACAATGATGCAAGGACTCATAATCTAAAAACTACAGTCTTAAAGGGTCCATCTCAAGGAAAAATTAATTTGCATTTTGTGCAGATAGTTTGAAATGATAGTCAAAGTATAGAAACTACACGTCTGGTTTTAAATTCAGTGTGTTTGTGATGTCACAAAACACATCTGCATACATCCACCGAATCAGCTTACAGCAGTTATTTTTCATTCATGTAACTAAATTATTTGGTATGTTTCAGACTTAGTTGCTCTTTAAATGTGATACAATACATAATATCCAATCCGAATAGAGCTTATTTACATTAATCAGCATGTTTAATTGTAACTGAATAATGAAAGATGTTGGAAGTGGTCACAGAAAACTGAAGTTTGACTTTTATTACATAAACCCACAAAACCATCAATTGGTCCTTTAGATTACACTGACCTAACTTAAACTTCACACCAATTTGGTTCTTCTGTGGCATTTCTCCGAATGACCCTTCCCGACACCAAGAACAAGGGTGAGCGAAATAGCATGTCATGATCCCTAAAAACATTCTCATGATGCATATCACAATATTTATGCTCTTTTGATCTGCACAAGCCGTTTAGGCAGATAAAAACAGTGGTGCAAAGCAAAAATAAGACTTACACTACACTGCACTCAATTCAGGTATGATTTCTTTATAGTGAAACATTTAGTTACATTGAGATGCTAGTGAGCGATGAGTAGTGCAAACTATTCACACCATTTCACAATGATGACCATGTGTCGATAAAATGGACAGCACAACTGCAGTTGTCTTCATATGAAAACACCAAAAAATAAAAACAAGCCCTTTGTTTTTAGCCATGTTTACACTGGCTAAAGTAGATACTGTATTTTATCAGTGATTTGAAAAGTAGCTATGATTTACAACATTGATAACTTTAAATTCTCTAAAAAATTTTATAGAACATAAAAGCACCCCCCCCCTTTTTTTTACTAGAAAGTGGGTACATTTTTTGCTGCCTTTGACAAATGTAGTTGTCATTTATTGTCATTTATTGTTATGTTTGCAGTCGACAACAATTAATACAGTAATTAATACTAATAATACTAATAATAGCACTCCTGAAAATAATTTATTAAGTGTTAAGTGTTACACTATTTGCAGACTTGTTGAAGTTTATCGAGTGTGGATGTAACCCCACCTTTCTTTTTTCGAATGTGAGCAAATGTATCCCTGCCTTTAAGATATAACAATTGTTTCAAATGTAGTTTTCATTTGTTCTCTGAAGCAAGGCATCAAGGAAGAGAGATACACTATATGTCACAAAAGATGCTTCTAATAAATACATTCAGCTACTTTAAGTTGAACCTATTGCTGACACGGATGTGCAAATCCACACGCACAGCTTAACTAGTCCCTGTAAAGTACTGCCAATAGAATGGAACTCTATGGAGCAGATACACATGAACCTGTTGGAACCAGGCATGGGCTAGAGAGAGCATTGAGCTATGGAGCAGTGAAACTGTGTTCTCTGGAATGATGGGTGGTGCTTTATCCAATGCTTTTGGGGAATTGGAGATAAGGTATGGCCATTCTGACCTCTTGTCACTAAATGCAATCAAATCCTCACAGCAATGCTCCAATGTTTAGTAGAAATCCTTCCAAGGACAGTAGAGACAGTTACTCCAACAAAAGCAGGAACAGCTCCTTTTTTAATTCCCTTGATTTCAGTAGAAACAATACTTTTGTCCATATAGTGTATCACATCCAAGAGTTTGAGAGAATAATGCTTGCAATGACTGCAATTTAGTAGCTAAGAAAATAGCACCTGCAAAAATGTTGCTGGACACCTTGAAGTAAGAAACACTGCTGACTTAGAGAGAGAGAAAAAAAACGCAGCTCCAGTATTTCGCACAGTAAATATAGTTTCTTGTGAAGGAGTTTTATACCTATATTTGAGCCTATTGGTGCTGTGTTGATTTTTTTGTTCTGTTATTGCTTTAGGATAGCCCTGATCGGAGCGCAGTGGGTGTCTTATGAATAACTTACACTTAACAGTGTGTAATACGTGACGCGACCGTAGTCAAAACACATGCTTTTAAAGTTTGAGCAAAAAAGAAAAGGACATGGATGAGGTCATAATGGGAAGGATAGTGCTCAAACCCTATTGGTGGAGAGGGGATAGGTAGGTGTGGCTATGCAGGAATCCTCTGCCCTACAGGTTTTAGTAATCATACTAATCATCCATAATAATGTGGCAAAAATCGATCTGTCATAGTCTTCACAGTATGTCAGTACTCAGTGGCACACACACACACACACACACACACACACACACACACACACACACACACACTCAGCCAGGCATCCCTGCCTCTCATCACATTGCTCAGGATCAAAACAGTCAACCTGCGGCAATTATCTTTGCTACACTGTAAGTTCGCCAGGTGTGTGTATGAGTGTGTGTGTGTGTATGTGTGTGTGTGTGTGTGTGTGTGTATGTGTCTTTCATTCTCTTTGTTCTTTCAAATCCTGACATGATGGCTCACCCCTGGGGGAGCTGATCCGAGCCTGAGAAATTCCTAAGCCAAGCACTTCACACACAAACACACACACACACACACACACACACACACATTCACAAATGACTCAATGTTAAAAACTCGATGTAAGCACTTCATAATGCTGGAGCTTCCTAACTAAAACACACTCCAGACCGCCCTGGCAAACAAACGCAGGAAAACTGTAATTGCAAAAGAAGTGAAAGAAATGCTGAACAATCCTTTGATGTTCTGGAAGAAAAGAAACAACAAAGTTGCCCTGCGACAGCAGCACCTCTCCATTACTTCTGTTCAACTAATGTCCCTTGAATAAGACAGGATTGTAAATATCAAAATATTTTCTATTGCTCCATACATAGTTAAAGTCTGACACAATGAAAAGAATAGGTTTCCAATTAAAAATGAATATAAAGTATATTTAAGAAATGCATATATTTATACATATGTGTTTGAGAAATATGTGAAAGTGCAGCATTTTGACTAAAAAACATTAAATAGATAAAGAGAACACAGACATTCTGCTTTTTGCTGAATGTTTCAACTGAACAAAAACATCCGATAAATCAAAACACAATGAGGTCAGTAGAGCTCTATGATGTTCGAACTAGCCTAAATACACAAAGGAATATCTGCACTAAATCAATACCTTCAGTGCAAGATACAAATGGACTAACAAAAAATATCCAAAAAACAAAAATCCTCTGGTATGAGGCTACATGCAGGGTTTTCTGATGACAGTGCTTCTATGTGTTGTATGTGTGACTGAAGAGCCTTTAAATCGCTAAAGAACCGTTACATCAAGTACATGTTCTTTAGACAATTAAAAGGTTCTTCACACTCGCACATGCAAGTTCTTTATGAGATTCAGAATTGTTCCTCTATGGCAACGCTCAAATTTGGCATCACTATGCCTGTATATTGCACAAAGTGGATGGAATCCTGAAAGTGACGAACCAAATTCTTCAGCATAACCTTAAACCACCAGTTAGAAGTTGAAACCTGGACATAATTGGGTGTTCCAACAGGACATTGACCCCAAACAAACATCAAAGGTTGTTATGAAAAAGATTGCTAATGCGATGCTTGTGTCATGGCTTCCCAAAATTCTGACCTCAAACCTATTAGAAATATGTGGCAATTCACCAATTCTGCCAAGAAGAATGGTCAGATTCTGCCAGTTATTCTGGTTAGATAGTCTGCCAGTTATTCAGCCAGCTTATTATCAGAATTAAGCTTTCTGATAGCTACCAAAAGCATCTGGACATAGTGCTGCTTGCTAAGGGACACTTAACCTAATATTGACTGCGCTGTATGTATATGTTTGAACCTCTGTAAATGATTTTCACCCTGAGTTGATTTCAGAAAGGCCCCAAAATAATAAAAAGAAATGCCACACCTGGAAGGCTGTCCACCTGGAAGGAAGATGCCACCCAACCCAAGGATCACAATGGTACCCCTTTGTGTCCAGAGGACATCTGCTGATGACATATTTAGCCCTATAGATGAACGTGGGCTTACTATCTGGCAAACAGCAATGTATTATTTCCCTTTTTGAGCTATATTAATGTTTTATAAGGTGTTTATAACCTAACCTATGAGCAGTTATAACACAAAATAAAAAGGGAGTGAGGAAACTACTGCTTGCCAGATAGTGAGCAATATTTGCATTTTTATTTTTAGGTTATTACTGCATAGTAATTATTTCAAAGGTGCTTATGGCCTAAATAATAAGCAGTTTTAACAAATAATTAAGGAAATAGAAAACTGTTGCTTGCAAAATAGTCTACACATGGTTATTGTTTCCATTTTTATTTGTTTTATTCATGAGTTGCAAAATGTGTATGACTTAATATAAATTAATAACCAATTTTAACACAAGGAAAAAGGCACACTGTGAACTGCCGCTTGCCAAATAGTAGTTCCCATTGTTATTTGTGTTATAACTGCTTCATGCTTTATGAAGGTGTTTATGATCTAACTAATTGCAACCATCTTATTGCTAGAAGCCTGTTGATGGCTACCAAAAGCAGTCAAGGTGAAGCTTGCTAAGGGACATACAACCAAGTATAAGGTGTGTTATATGTTTATTTCTGATCTTGTCTGTATAATCATCACCCTGTATTACTAAACAGTTTCTAAACCTTTTATAAAGCTTTTATAATGCCTAGTCTTATTGCAAACTGCTACCAAATAATTATTAGGACATGTATAAGCTTTTGTTTTTTTGTAATTATCAAAACTCAACTGGAATATACATCAAGTTTGATACTAATTAGATAATTATGATTCATATACTATAAAATAATTCATGAAGTCATGAACTCTTCCAGAAATTGCTTCCACCAAGTACATTTTTGAGACACCAGTCATGAGACATCAGTCACATAGCACAGATTACCCAAAATACTGCATAAATGTCTTTACATCCATTACTAATTGAAGCACTATATCAATAGGTCTTCAGTTCAGAAATTCATTTTCCACACATTTTTCACACAGCTATTAGTGTTTAGCAGCTGTAAGAAACCCCAGTTCTTTCAGTTTCTCCCTTTTATCTCAAAAACAGAGCATTGAAAATCCATATTTTCTACCGGGTGTATCAGGAACTGAACCCAAACCACCTTCAAATGAAAGTTCACTCGCATTTTTAGCCATTCTCTTTCATTCACAGGCTGCAGTATAAGGTAACTTTTTTCAAACCATCTGGACTGGGAGGGAATTTGACTCTAGTTTAGTGGTGATACTGAGGGGGTGTAAAAGTTTTTTTTTTGGTGTGTGTACATGAGTGTGTGTATGTGTGTGTGTGTGTGTGTGATGGGTCTCAGGTTTAAAGCTCTAGAGTCTGCTCTGGACTCCAGATCAGACGAGCTAACCCCCACCTCCGCTCCATCGCCCCGGGATACGCAGCCAATCAGAGGTTTTCGAACCACCTGTGGTCACCGTGGAGACCGCCCTGCAGCCACCTTTTAATGAAGCCCTTGAGAGGGGCATTCTGGGAAGACTGAGTGGGCACTCTTTCTTTGTTAACCAATCGCAGCCGTACACCTAATATGGTACTGAAACATGATTGGTATAAATGTGTAATTGTGTGAATGGGTGCATGAGTGTGTGTGTTGGTGTGTGTCTGTGTGTGTACTTATTTGTATTTGTTGGGCTCTTTGGTCTGCCGCTTCCATCTTTCTTTACTGATGCTTTAAAGCATCCTCTTTCTCTCTGTCTCAGTGTCTCTCTCTCTCTCTCTCTCTCTCTTTCTCTCTCTCTCTCTCTCTCTCTCTCTATATATATATATATATATATATATATATATATGTCTCTCTCTGTCATTTACTCTCTCTCTCTCTCATTCTCTCTCTCTCTCTCCTCTCTCTCTCTGTCTATCTAGCTCTCTCTCCAGGTGAATAGCCTGGGGTTTGGGTAGAGGTGTCACTCACCTGATCAAATTAACCTGTCACTGACTCACCTTAACCACACACACACACACACACACACACACACAAAATATCAGCAATTTGATGCTTAGGGTCTATGTAGGCTTTAAAAGCGTTGACTCGTAACATTAGTGAAACCTGTTTGGTGCTCTGGTTTTTTTGTAGAACCAAAGCTGTTTGATCCTTTTAAATATGTAACATAATAATAATATCATTACTATTGTTAGCACTATACACAAAGAGATCTACATAATCATGAACAAGAGTTTTTTTTACTTTTAACAATAGTAGGACCTTTGTCAGAAAGTTTTAAAAGTACACCAATCAGTTTTATTTTACTTTACTGACAACCATGCACTGCTCACAAATACATTGCAGGGCTGTAGTCAACACCACCTTTGTGAAGTAAAGACCATGACTAGTCGAGATCAAGTCAAGGCCAGGTCTGAGGAAGGGCCAAGACCATGTAAAAACAATAAAGAAGCAGTTATGATTGATTCATTTTTGAAGCCTAGTCTTTTGGATCCTCTCTCTCTATACAGTGCAGTATCTACTGTAATAATAACCTTATATTGCATAGATTATTGACCTGTCATATGTGCAATATATTTCCATTTCCATTTATAGCATTTAGCTGACGCTCTTATCCAAAGCGACTTACAAGGTTACTCATATTACAGAGATGGGCCAATGCAGTGTTAGGAGTTAGGAGTCTTGTCCAAAGACTCTTATTGGTATAGCGCAGCATAGTCACCCAGACCAGGAATCGAACCCTGTTCTCCCACATGGTGTGGTAGCTCACTGGCAGGTAGTAATGTTATCTGTTTTGCCACACCAACCCCCACATATATCACAATATATGATTCACACAATCAGGACTGCAGTATTACAATCACACCTGCTATATTATTAATGCTTGGACTGTTATTAGACTGTATCAGTGCATAGGCAATTTATGCAATTAGGGTGAAAATGTACAATGCCCATACATACAACAATAGTAGCGCATGGACAGCTATGGCACATGGGCAGCTATGAGACTATCACCAGTCACGATAAGTATTAGTTCCATATATACCCAGTTTAGTGTCTGCATATAATCAGTGTTTTTAAAATAATCCTTATTAGCATCTACTTGTCTGCCATGTGTCTGTCTTTGGTCTTTGGGATACTGTATTTACTTTGAAGAGTCTTTTAGTTTTGCTGTGCTGGTAATAATGACCTGTCCATATCTCCTGTCCTTAGTAAATACACTGGCAAAGCAAACTATCTTAGGGACCCATAAGACTACCAGATCAGGCAGAATCTAACCTATATTCCCTGTTCTATTTATTTATTGAGGACAGGAGATATGGACAGAAGATATGGACAGGAGATATGGCCACAGCTGACATAGGTACATATCAGCATTTTGCTAACATTCTAATCCAGAGCCATTTACACTTACACATGGAAGCAACTGTAGCTTTAGAAGTTTTACTCAAGGACTCTTATCGGTGTAGTGTGGTGTGCTTGCTCAGGCAGAGAACCGAACCCTTCTCTGCCACGAGGAAGGTGTTGTTGTCAGCCACTACACTACACCAACATATTTTACACAAACTGACCCCAATGCACATTTGGACGATTTCATTCACACAAAACAGCTTTAATTCACATATTTACTGCAGACATGTAGACAATGTGGAGAGCACACCAATTCCAAGGGGGACTTAAAAAACATAAATAAACAAATAAATAAATAAATAAATAAATACATTTGGAAACACCACCAGTCAAACTTTCTTTGTTTCTTGTTTTGCCATCTTAGCAATGCCTTTCTTACTGCCACTCCACCTGTCAAACCTGCAGCTCCAAGTCTTCACAGTTGAAATTGATACTTGGTCCAGCGTTAAGCTGTGTTGTCATGTGAGTCGCCTATCACACAAGCTGTCAGAAACTTGTCTCCTGATGCTGTTGTGGGTTTGGGTAAGTCAGTCGTCTTTCTGTAGGTTTTGTCTACTTCCTAAGAGCCTTTTGAGAGTGTAGGAACTGTTCTCATGACTCTCTTACTTTTGCAAGATATTGTGATAGCGATTTGACTGTACAATGTTGTCTTAGTATTGCAGTAAAGCTTAATTCACTTCCATTGCTACAAACCAGCAGTAAATTCTAAACCAATTACTTGTTTCGTGAATAAAAAGAAACTTTTTTTTCAACAAGATTTCTAATCATTTTAACATGTACTACTAAACTGTACCCCCAATAAATTGGTAACATTTGTATAAACAAATTCATACATATAATATGATTCACAGGGAGCTCATCCCCATTATTTTGTACATATTTTACCATTCACAAAGAGCTCCCATCCCCTGGGTGGCTGTTTTGCAAAATGCACACAGCCAAGCCTGTTGTGTCCTTGAAGAAGAATTGAGAAAACAGCAGCACCATAGCATTCTGCTTTTCTAAACTATGAAGCTTCTACATAAGAATTCATGAACGGAAACTAAGGAAAGCCGCTTTTCCAGTCTACAGTGGAAACACAGGAAACCTTTGGCCCCTACTTTATAGGCAGTGTTTATAATAACAGTGCTATTACACATTTAGAATCCAGGCAACACTGCAGCTACTGGTAATATTTTCACTGTTACAACTGTACTACAGTGGTACAGCTTGTGTAAACGTGTATTAACTTAAGTTTTAACAGCTGTAATTACACCAATGTCCCTCTATAGCTGTAACTGTGCATTCTCTCTAATGTGGTTGTACATGTGTAACAAGAGGAGGGTAGTCGTATTCATATGGATTGGTACTTTTTCCTGTTACAGCAATTGGGATACACTTGTGTAATTGCTTGAGTCATAACTGAGGTTGATGCACATATCACTGCTGTCCAATAAAATGGAACTGTATCTCCATTTTTTCCATTTTTAGTTTCCCAATAGCTGCTCTGTACACTGTGTAAACAATTCTGGGTGAATGGACCAATAGAAATGCTCTCTCTTATTCTACACTGACTTCCTTTCAAAGTTACAGACATTTTGCCTTCTCCTGTAGAGTCACCATTCTGAAGATACATGTTTTTCACTGGCCAGCGACGATATGGAATTACACTAGCTGTAATACTGGAGCAGCACAGGGTATTACATGTCTGTTAATGTGTTACAACATGGTTATTAAAGACATTTAAAATAATGTGGGACCAACTTCTCTTTTTGCTGAAAAACGTTGACCACCTTCAAAGACTTGTTGACCAGCATCTGAACAGCACACACACACTCACACACAAACAGCCTCTCCTCTCCTGTTATATACCAACAGCACAGATAAACGTGTTGCTGGTTGACACCCAGCGTTATAAGAAAACAGACACAGAAATAAAAAAAAAAGACTTTAGCAGCAAAAACTAATAATTGCAAAGCAGCCAATTAAATTGTGAAAGGGAGATGAAACCGCGCTTATTTCCCCTGGTGATTTTGCGCTGCAAAACTGGCTTCCGCGCGCACATGAAAAGAAGAGGGGAAAATATAATTTCAGAAGCTGACAGAACTCATTGTTCGTGGAATTTTAAATTCAAAAAAGTTAATAAAGCAGCGGAGGAAGATGAAGAGAATTTGCATTTCTCAGATTAACAGCGTGTAGAGCAGCAAAGGCAAGCGCCTCGCCCCGGGTCATCATTTAAGAAACCTTTGCATATTTTATTTAAAAGTGGGCCCGGGTTGGCGGGGTAATAAGACAGACAGATAATGATTGGAAGGTCGGCCCTGCAGGGCACGGACCAACACACGCACACACACACACACACAGGCACACATGCTCACACACACACACAGTGCAGCTGAGGATTGCGCAAAACACCAAACAGCTCCAGAAGGCTGCTGCAGCATAAGATTACACTAATTACCCACTGATCATTTATGAAATGTTTTGAAAAGGTTTTATTATTGTTGTTGTTGTTTGTTGGCATTATTACTTTCATTATTGCAATTAACCGTGCATGTGTGTGTGTGAGTGTGTGTGTGTGTGTAACTCTCTGCTTTCTCTCCATTCCTCATATCTCGCCATGCTCCCTGATCCTACAGTAATAGCATCCTGCAAAATTAGATTTCTGTTGCTTATTTGTTTATATCGAATGACCAGAAACGTGTTAATGTTCATTACAGCAGCATTCATGTGGAAGCGCCACAAATTATCCAAGTTGGACATGCTGGAGAAAAAGTGAAATATAAGACACACATCCTGCTTTAGAAAGAGCTACAGCTCTACTTGTTCTTCAGGTAAGGAAAGTGTAAGGCTTCTTTCGGATTGGATTGGCAAGCAGCTTGTTTTAGCAAGAGGGGTTCTGTGTGTGTTTTATTGTTTTGCTTGTTATTTTTATTAAGTGTTTGTTATTTATTTATTTATTTTATGTAATATGGTTACGATTAGAGCTAGGATTACAACATTCTTATCACACATAAACACCACTATGTAATACTATGGGGTATATTATCATTAAACATAGAGATAGAGATAGAACATGTCTCTGCCACACATAAATGCAGAGTCAAAGTGATACGTACAGGATTAGGCCTACAGCCCTAGAGCATGATGCTACCACCACCATGCTTTATAGCTGCTACATTGATCCTGGGGTTGAAAGCCTCACCTTTACTCCTTCAAGTATACCTCAATCTTTGTCTCATCTGACCATAAAACATTCATCCAGAAGGCTTTCTCGTTGTCCATGTGGTCAGCTGCAAACTTCAGCTGAGTTTAGAGGTGCTAATATTGGAGCAAGGACCGCTCTCTTGGACAGCGGCCTCTCAATCCATGGTGATGTAAAACTCACTTGATGGTAGAAAGTGACAGTGGAGTTCCAGCAGCTTCCAGTTCATGGCAGGCCTGTGCCTTGGTGGTTCTTGGGTTGTTCCTGACCATCTAAACCAATTTTCTGAGGGTGACGGTTTGGGTCTTCTTCCAGACATTGGCAAAGTGGCTACACCTCCTAATAATTTGTTCTTGGGTACTATTGTTTGAACAGATTATCTTGAAATCAGCAGTTGCTTAGAAATGGCTGTTAGAGACATTCCTGATTTGTGCCAGCTGTAGTCAATCATGATCATGATCATACAGGGTGTTAAGAGGCATTGGCAATTTTGAAATGTTCAGCACCTCTAAATTGAATGATTGTAATGGGTATTTAATGCATAATTATTTTCACTTAAGACTTAATTATTATTTAGTAGAAAATATATACACCTGTGCATCACATTCTTGATGTTCCTTTTATGAAAAATATGTTATACACCCATTTTGCCCCAAAGTTGTTAACTCATAAAAAAATTAACATAGATTATGTATTATATATGTTTTAATACATATATGCAGTACAATACATATCATGTCATAGTGATGCTTTTTTTATATGGGCATATGACCCCACAAACTGACAAGGTATAAAAACAATTTTGCCTGTGTTCATGTATAAATGTGTATGAGAGCGAAGGGCCGAAAGCTATGCAAGGTGTGTGTGTATGTGTGTGTGTGTGTGTGTGAGAGAAAGAGAGAGAGAGAGAGAGGCTCTAGGGAGAGATGCTGTAATGATGTAAGTGGGTTAAATGAAAAGGTTTGATTGTTGAGTAAATGTGTGGAGTCAGAGGTTGGCGCTGGTTACTCCTTCATTCTGATGGCAGCCATCCAGCTGCTTGGTTCAATCAATATGATCTTGACACTGCGTGACTGTGAGCGTGTGACTCTGACTCTGAGTGTGTGTGTGAAACTGAGTGAGGCTCTGTCTGACACTGAAGATCCCTGTAAATGAATCATATAATCCTCGCACAATGTGCACTACCGATGAGCCCAAAACAGTATGTTCTAATAATGTTGATAATAATAACATTATATGATCCACTGAGGGTGAATAATTTCAATTTTCTCTTAACAGTAGTAGAGGGGTTGAATGTGGGAGATGGGCAGCATTAAGACCTGTATGATAGTACTTGTCCTATGTTTTTACTCATTTTGCTTTTTTTTACACAATGCTCCACAGTTCAATGCTGGGGGCTTTATACCTCACTAGGTATTATGCATTTTGCCAATAGGCCTATTTTATTGGCAATACTTCTTTACAGGGACAGCACATCTGTGTCAGCAATGGGTGCAGCTTAAAACAGCTGAATGCATTCAGTAGAAGGGGTGTCCACAAACATTTGGATATATAATGTATATTGGTTATTGGGACACATTTAATCCATATTGTTGTATCTGATTACAGTATCTTCTTTCATGATTTTAGTTGTGGCTCAGTGGCTAGAGCACTGGGTTGTGATTGATCACACAGTTATTGGTTGAATACCCACATCTGGTAAGCTGTTGCAGCCACTGTTGAGCCCTTCAGCAAGGCCCTTACTGGTCTCTGCTCCAAGAGTGCACTAAAACTAGATCTGTTTTTGGTTGGAATAAATTACCACAATAATTTAACTTTATAAAGGTCCAGAGTATCTTTACTTTACCTGCATCCTTACTTAGCAATATAACACTTAAGGCCCTGTGTTGTCACCAAAACCATTACCTGAAATAATTCTACTGTTCTACTGTTTATCTCATCTGCCCCATTGGCTAATAGAGAAACCAGAAACCACTTATTATTTCAGACAGCAGACACACACACACAACCCCTCTACATAAAAGCCCACCTCCCCTCACCATTTTAACAGCATGCTGTATCCATGACGTACATAGTAATGCTAAATACACATATGTCCAAATGTTTGTGGACACCACTAACAATTAAGGCATTCAGCTACTTTAAGTTGCACCCAATGCTGACACAGATGTGCAAATGCATACACACAGCTTGTCTAGTCCCTGTACTCTCATGAGCAGATAAACATCAACCTATTGGCCTCATGCCTAATCTTGGCATGGGCTAGAGGAGTATAAAGCCTTGGAGCAGTGGAACTGTGTTCTCTGGAATTATGGATGGTGCTCCACACAATGTTTGTGGGATGAGCTGGGGAGTTGAGCATGAGGTGGGGTGGTGATCACCCAACATCCTGACCTGACTAACACCCTTGTTGCTAAATTCAGTTAAATCCTGACAGCAATTCTACAGAATCTAGTAGAAAGCCTTCCCTGGACAGTAGAGACAGTTTTTTGTGGCAAGATAAAGTAGTGTGTGTCAGACCCAGAGTAAATAAAAATAAAATAACATAATATTATGGAATGTTTAAGGTACTGCATTAATTTATTTATTTGCAGTTTAGGACACAATATCAGGCCACTCTTGGTTTCAGTATTAGGACCTCCAGCTCTACATACATACATTGCTGGTGTTTTAGCAGCACTTGTTGAGGGATGCAGTTCGGGTGAAAATGTAGTGAGAACTTAAGTAAAGATGATCCTGCAACAAAACTAAAAGCAGAAACTTCATCCTCGGACAAACTCACAATTCGCTCATATTTTAGCAGTTAAACAATCCTGAAATCAGGGGTTTCTGCAGTCCCCTCAACACCCCCACTTTCTGCATCCTTACACACACACACACATTCACACACTCTCTCCTATGTGAGCAGCAGGCCGCAGTACACACAGCAACATGAATAATGCATCAGGCAGCAATGCCTTTCTCTGCTGCCCCTAACGCTGCAGGCCTGAGGAAGGTCAAGGATGGTACTGCATATGTATTTGTGTGTGTGTGTGTGTGTGTGTGTGTGTGTGTGTGTGCATGTGCACTTGTGTGTAGGTATGCTTGAGCAGTGTCTTTTACATTGTAGCTGTTTCTCCACTATTGTGTGTATGAAAATATTTGTATATGTGTCTTCTACAGTTTTTTATTATATACAGATTTCTCTCTCAGAACTGGTGAAACAGTATGGACTGTTACAAGTCGATGGTGTTGCAGCATGGAGCATTTAATAGGTCAGTGGTGTAACAGTGTGGAGTGTGTTACAGGTTTACGGCATAATAGAATCATAATGGAACTGTGTTATGGGCCAGTGGTGTAACAGTAGGGTGTGTATTACAGATCAGAGATCTAATAGTATTCAGTGAGTTATGGCTCAGCGGTGTAACAGTATATGTATATATATGAGACGCAAAAACTTAACTTTCAATGGAAGTCAATGACAAAAAAACTTTTAGTAAGTAATTTTGGATCATTTCTATTTAATGACTTTACTACTGTAACAGTATGGAGTATTACAGGTCAGTTGTGTAAGAATATGGAGTGTATTGTGGTTCAGTGTGTGTGTGTGAACAGTATGGAGTGTGTTTTGAATCAGTAGTGTACAGGGTAGGGAGGATTACCTTACAGATTACTGATTAACTGTTCCGAAATCTAATTGTAACATGATCCAAAGGGTTACCATGTTGAAGTAACACCATTGGATGTCTTTCAGTTACTTTTGGATGACTTTTTTTAAATACACAATATCAAATAAAGACAAATTGAAAATGTAGATATTCATTCACATGAAAAAGAACCTTTTTTGTAACAAAGATGGGTGAATGGGAAGAACCAGTGAATTTAAAGAAATCAATGTCAGGGTTCTTTACCGATTTAAAGGTTATTCACACTCACAGATTCTTTACAAAAATGTTTTTTACAGTTCTTGTAAGGAAGAACTCTGACTCATCCCCAAAATGGAGAGTCTGATTGGTTCTGTCTCTGAGTTTGACTCTTTGTTGCCCCTCTCCCAACTGAAGCAAAGATTCTGGCTGGTCATGCTGCAGAATTTCATTCAGTTGTCCCGTCCCTAGCTGAGGAAGAGATTCCGATTGGTTGTGCTGGTGCATTTGACTGTCTCCCTGTTTGTGCCGGGCCAGATTAGAGTCTTTACTACATAATCTTTTTACTTACACTAACAAGTCACAAAATAAAGTCACTCAAAAAATGTATCTCAAAAACAGTAACTTCACAGGAGAAGCAAAGAACCTTCTTAATTTTCAATGGAAGTCAATCGTAGAATTTCTATTGGTCCATTCTTAATGACAGACACTGTAAAGAACAACTACCAGATATCAAAAAATGAAAAACAGAAATAATAGACGTAGGAGTTTTTTGCGGGACAGGGAAGATTTTTAATTCCCAAGCAAGAGGTTTGTTTTTCGTTGAAATAGTTTGTGTGTGTGTGTGTTTTTTTTTTTGTATAAAATCACCCCAAATAATTAGGAATCATGCAAAAAATCACCTAAAATCATTCAGCTCCCTCAGCAGCTCCACAAAGTCATAATCAGGGAGGAGTGGTGCATTCTGGGAGATAATCAGCACTGACCAGAGGGCAAAGCCACCAGTCTGAGGATTAAACTCCTCCAGAGCCTGACCTTCCTCACAGCAACACACACAAGCACACACACATTCACAAGTGCACCCACACACATTGTACTGTCCATTTTATATTTTCTCATAGAGTGAATAAACACACACTCACAGTTTCATGTACTCATTAACATTTCTGCAGAATAGTCATTTGCATAAATCCCCAGTTCTCTTAATTAGCAGTGCTTTCTCCCTTGATAGCTGAGATTGTGAAGTTCACTTGTCTTTCTCTCTCTCTCTCTCTTTTCCCTCAATGTCTCTCTCTCTTCTACACATTCACCCTGTCTTCCTTTTCGCATTCATTCTTCATTCATTTACATCTCCCTCATCTCTCTCCTTCAGTGATGTACAGTAAGGCTTTATGTGTTCTTCAGCTCCCACAGCTGAATTCATTTAGTTCCTCAATGTCCAGAAAGAACATATGAAAGAACATATTCTTGCTGTTATATGGAAACCTTGCTGTCACAGTCTAACTTTAAAAATCGAACTAAACTAACAGCTCACAGCTCATAGAACAGTAGTACTGTTCACGTTCTTAATTGAAAACATTGAGTAAACAGCCACAGTGCAGAAAATGCAGGCCTGAAAAAGTAAGTGAATCCTTGAATTGAACAAACTGTGGATCCCCCAATGGCAGCGACCACCTCCACTAAATAACCTAAATTTCCAACATTGCGGAGGAACTTTTGACAATTCCTCCCTGCAAATGTGTTTCAGTTCATTAGTATTCTGGGATGCCTTGTCATGCTCAGCCCTCTGCAGGTCATGCACCAACATATTAATAGGTTTAAGGTCAGGACTCTGATTCAACCATTCCAAAACTCAAATTCTTCTTATTTTTCAACCATTCTTTAGTTGGGTCACTTGTGTGCTTTGGGTCACTGTCTTCTTGCATGACCCAACGTTTCTTCAGCTTAAGGTCATGCACTGCTGCCCTTACATTCTCCTGTAATATGTTTTTATACACCTTTGAATTCATTGTTTTTCAATGAATGCAAGGCATCCAGGCCCTGAAGCAGCAAGGCAGTCTGAAACCATGATACTCCCCCCACCATGCTTTGCAGTTGAGATGAGGTTTTGGTTTTTATGCGCAGTGTTGTGTATTTTTGCTAAAAAGTTAATTAACTCTTACATGTCCATAAAGCAATTCTCAGGAAGCATTGTGAAACATCCAGGTGATTTTGAGCAAACTTGACATTTACATTTACATTTAAGGCATTTAGCAGACGCTCTTATCCAGAGCGACTTACAAAAGTGCTTTGCTATTTACCCAAGGATAACCTCAGGTAGGCAAAAAATTCAAAGATACCTCTAAGTTTAGACACATCTGTACTTTACATGTGTCATCACACATTCACATTTAGTGCATTTTGGGCACAAATGGCTAAGATTATACACACACACACACAAACAAACACATATATGTATGTATATATTCACTAATTCAAGTAGCATTTCTGACTTTCTATGTTACACTTTTACTGTGAATCATTCAGGAAATTTGCTTAAATCCTGACTTGTAACATTATTGGAGAAACCTGTTTAGATAGTCTGTTAGATAGGACCTTTTAAACAAGTTGGTCATCCTACTTTACATGCTGCTATAGCACTATCCATTACATCTGATATGTAAATTACACCAGTTCACAATCATATACAGCGTAGCTCACAGAGTACAGCGCTGCACTACAAAGCTAATTATTTAGCATTCATGCACCGACATCAGGCAGAGGTGATAGCCTGAATGTTTCTTTGCCCCGATTATGGAATTGTGTTCAGATATCTTTGTGTTTGTTTTCTATTTGATGAGAACTATTTGAGCAGACCAGGACCTCAGTATGAGAGAGAAAGAGAAAGAGAGAGAGTGAGCGTGAGTGAGGATGAGACATGATATCAGATTGTGCCGTAGGCTACAAGCCCCAGAAATCAGAGAATGGAGATGTGCGTGCGTGTGTGTGTGACAGATGGACTGGCTCTTTTGGACAGGGTTAGAATGCTTTTAAAGCATTTATATGGCCAGCATAAGCTTGCCATCAATTTTGTATAAGGCATTTGTGAAGCTTTCCAATAGTGTGCACATCTTTGTGTTTGCACATTTTATTGTGTGTAAGCAGAATTTGTATGTGTATGACTGGGTGTGAATGGCTGTTTCTATTTAAATATATTAGGGATGTTAACAAATATGAAGGCGTTAAGTCCTAAACAGATACAAGTACAATAGGAGACGTTCTATTCACTTTTTAAGGTTCTAGTTTTTTAATCTTATCCTCAGAATATCTTACTAAGCTTTCTTTCCTGTCCGCATTCCTTGATTCTGCTGATCTGTATCTCATTACCTCAATAAATATACTGGCAGAGCTCACTAGCTCATGGATCCACATGGCTACCAGATCAGGCAGAACAGGCCTAAAATAAAATCATATTTTTATACAAACTAATCCCAGTAGAGAAACAAATTTTACACTTATCTGTTATTATTTAAACTTTTTTCTGACTGAAACATAATTTGAATTTAATATTTACTATTTAAAATCACCTTCCTTCCCCCCACTCCACATAGCCCATGTAGACAGCAGATATATTGACTTTAGCTGATGTGTTTTGTTGTTGGCCATTGTTCTAAAATAAAATACCACTTAAAGCATTACCCTAAAAATTAACGGTAAACCTCAGGTTCAGGCCACGCCCACTTCTGGTTTGAATACAGGATGAGATGTTTGGGCAGTAAATAGATACAGAAACAGATAAGGGCACTATGTTGCAGACCTATGTTGCTTTAATTTGTGTGATTGGTCATGTGTGTGAAAGTGTGTGTGTGTGCATGTGTAAGAATATGGCAACATATCTAAATGCATGTGTTTTTATATATATTTTGGTTGTGTGTATTTGTAAATGTGGGTATAGTTGTATACATCTTAGTGTGTGTGTGTGTGTGTGTGTGTGTGTGTGTGTGTGTGTTAGGCCAAGGCTTCTAAACACAGCTATATTCTGCAGATAACCGGATTAAGGCCTAGGCGTATAATAAGTCTGTGAATGTGCCCTGTGGCGCAGCTGTAATCCGCTGCTTTGATGTCTCTCAGCTCCATCAGGTGCGACTGCGCCCGGGCTGCATGGGCCTCAGGGCGCAGCTCCACCGTGGAGCTCAAAGTGCCTCATTAGTTTTGCCTGTTTACTAAACTTGGCCCCTTGTGATGGAAAATAGTCTGATGCTCCACTGAATCCTGTCGACGGCACAAATTCCTGCCCCATCCGAGGAAGAGGGAGGGAGAGGGAGAGAGGGAAAGAGAGAGAAAAGAGAGAGAGAGAGTGAAGGCAAAATCCCTCAGTGTCCAAATTAAACACAATACTGCTGCATTTGTTACCTATTTATCAAAGGGCTTTTATTTGTTTGAGTTTACTTAAAGGGCCAATGTCATGGAGAACCACTTTTTCTTTTCTTTTTTTTTTTTTATAAAAGAGTTTGATGTAGTTTATTTGAAAATGTACCAATGACTGTTTTTTTAAATGACCAGCCAATCAGAAGAAAGCATATTTACATCTCCTTAAAGGCAAAGTAACAAAAATAGCCAGTCTAATTCTAAGGAACAAAAAGAGGTTGGTAAATAGTTGAGGGTGCTAAGTTGTTGCTAGGTGGTTGCTAAGGTGTTGCTATGTTTTATGCTAGTACTATTGTCCAAATTTTAGAGTCCAATAACATTTGCCTAAATGGTGGAATGCAAATGTGTTGGCTGTGTCCACAAACTTTTGCCCAAAAGCTGGTTAGTCCAAATACTCCAATCCTCAGACAATACTTGAGAGCAATGGTGAGAAAGGTGGGGTGCATGTGCTCTCTCATATGGTGCTTGAGAGAGCTGCCCATTGTGACATTATTTCCGAACATCTCGCCATTCATTCCTATGGGGAAAATAGCGAACCATGATTTTGAAGAAACTACAATTGTTGACTAGACGTACGCATGTTAGCACTAAGCTAACATCAATGCGTTTGAACATTGTTTCAATGTTTTCTCAATGTTTCTATAAATATCTTTGCAATAATACAGCACAGAAATACGGGTCAAACATTTTCTTTATCTACAGAGCCTGTCCTTTCGATTGCATGGCCAGATCATACGTGACTTATGTCCAGAGTTATGAGGCTTTGAAGAAAAGTCAAGATACTTGTCTCTCGTAGTGTCTAACTGGTGGATTTCTCTGTCTGCCATCTGCCACTCTTCTGTAATCGCTGGATTTGTGCATAAGTGTATGTTTCATTTGAATCTGACCAATGGACACTCAGAAACTCGTCTTCTTCCTCTCAGTGTTCCTATACTATTTTATTCACACACTCCACTGCTTTTGTGAAGCTAAGACTCAGGTAAAGCCATTTCAAGCATCAAAATAATTCGTCCACATGAGTAAAGGTATGTTTTTACAGGAAATCTGAAGAATTTCTAAAACTCTGACTTCAGACTTTCAGGTTTAGTGTCAGAGGATCTCTTCACACATTACTTGAGGTCATATGGGGTCTCACATGGGGTAGAGACCTGAGATTGTTCTGAACGTTTTCATATAAAACATGTGGGTATTATCACTTATCATATGCAAGTGCCTTTAAATATAAATACAAATATATATATATATATATATATATATATATATATATATATATATATATATATATATATAAATAATAAAAATACCTACATATAAAAGATCCTTGAGGAACTTTTGGTGGTTCTTCTAGTTTGAAACTGTAGAGCAACCTCTTAAGGTGCTTTGAGGAACCTTCAAGAATAGAAAAAAACACCTTAATGCTTTGTCCACAGTTTCAAACAGAAGAACCCACAAATGTTCCTCAACAATCTCATGCTTTTAACAGTGTAAAATTTTTTTTCTTCAAAACACCTTAAGAGGTTCCTCCACAGTTTCAAACAGAAGAACCTGCAGAAATTCCTCAGGTGATCTTGTACTTGTAACATTGTAGAGTGACATTTTTCCAGACAAAACTATCCCCATCCACTGGAAATCTGAGCATGATTCATTGGTTCCTCACTTGCTAATTACATTCCCAACCAATAATAGACCTTGTATAGCTGTATCTACCCAGTAGATCCCTGACTGGCCAGTTTCCGCAGTCACAACCACAAAATTACCCAAAATGCTAATCACTAGCATTTATACCCTGTTTGTGTATGTAAGAGAATTCTGTCCATAGTTGTGTAAATGTGGGAGGTTTCAGTGTGTGTGTTGGAGAGCAGTGGATTGGGTGCTTTATTTATAGCCAGTAATTTTAAGCAAATTACTTTAGTTAAATTGAGAGAGAACGAAAGAGAACGTGTGTGTGTGTGTGTGTGTGTGTATATATATATATATATAGTACAACTTACAGGTTGTTGAGAAGTGTGTGTCGATATACACGTCTTAATGTAGGAATGATTGTGTATGGCACTTTTTTGTGTGCAGTGTGTGCATATGCATGTATGTGAGTGCGTGTGCTTATGTGTGTGTGTGTGTGTGTGTGTGTGTGCGTGCATGCCCTGTCTCATTCAGCTGCTGATTCTAATTAAAAATATCACAATAATTAAAGTCTTCAGTCTGACATGCACAGACTGCACTACGCCTTCAGTCATTCCCAGCTAATTAGTTAATTAATCCAAACGCAAATTATAAGCAATAATTAGTCAGTCAAGCTTAACACAGAGTCTGGTGACTCACAGCTGAAAAGCACCCCCCCTTCCTTGGCCTCTATCAAATTCTCTCTCTCTCTCTCCCTGTGTCTGTCCCACTCTCACTTTCTCCCTCACATACAAACAAATTCATTCCATACACTCTCTCTCTCACTCACTCTCTCTCTTTCTCCCTCTCCCCTTCTCTCTGGTCTTTTGGACTGGTTCCTGGTCCATACTGGTAATTAATTTTCATTCTCTAATGGGTTTAAGTGCAGAATCCGCTGCGCTCCTTGCAAAGCCGCGCTTCTAAATCCAGCTGCCAGCCTGAGACGGCCGAGCCAATTTCACATCACACAGAACAGAGCGGAGAGGAAAAGAGCGTGAAGAGACAGCCATTAAGAAATTAGACACACACATACACACGCTCTTACACACACAGCATCGCTCACTACCACTTTACATGAGCCTTGGCCATTAGAACCGACATGCTGAGTGTACATGTTCTCATGTATTTACGAAACACGGTAATTGTGTAATCATGAATATTGGTCATTTGATATGTAATGGCATATATTAGCCAGAAATCACAGCTCAGAACTTAATGTAATTTAGTGCAATAGGACTTCATGTTATAGGAACAATTTAGCAAAGAAAAAACAAAAACAAGATTGATCACTGACCCCAGATGCAGTCAATCAGCCAGGACATGTTTGATCTCTCAGGTGTGCTTCTTCAGTTTAGCACAAGAGATGCTCAGCTAATGCTAATTAGACTGTCACCAATTTAACATTCATATATACACTTTTAGAAGTGGTACAGTGGTCTCAGTACTTGTAGTCCAGTGTGAAAGTGGAATCAGAACTACAAAGAAGGCAATGATAATGGATCCAGCTTTAGCGTATATGTTTAAATATTGTTTATTCATGGTGTTTCACCCTATATTTTTGGGGTAAAACCTTGTTTAAGTAGCTTTCTGAAAAAAATATATGAAAATCTGTGGTGAGTATTTATGGAGATGAGACAGGAGACTAGTCTAGGTCTGGTGTTTGTTGACAACATTAGCCTAGCATCTCCCATTGTACAAGAAGCACACATCAGTTACCAAACTGCATCGGGTGTCAGTGATCAATCATGCTACTTTAATGTTAGTCACACTCACTAAAGGTCTTACTGGTAATTAAAGTGTTTTCTATTTAACCCTTTTGGAGGCTTAAATGATTCGTTGTCTGGTTAAATTATTCTTCAAATACAAGGAAAAGTCTTGTAGATGGTTCTTTTTGTAAGTAATGTAAAAAAAAAAATACTGGACAGCCTCAGAACAGTGTCTTCTCAGACTGGCACAAGTACACAAATCCAAAGCATTTCCCTGAAATAGGTTATTAAGAGTCATTGTAAAAAAATCTTTTTTAAAACTGAAACTGATGTTGCTCAAAAAGTGTCCATGAAGTGGTCATGTAAGTATTCTCATCAGCTGAGTGTTTTAAAGAAGTAGTTTGGCGAAAAGTCAAATAATAATAAACGAATACTGACCCCAGATGCAGTCAATCAGAAGAAATGTTCGATACCTGGAGCGTTCTTTAATTTACAAGGAGAGATTGACTGTCACCAATCAACTAATCTTGGTAAGTGCATGTATATATATATATATATATATATATATATATATATATATATATATGCATGTATTTAAACAATTTAATTAAACAGCATGGATAGATTTTACATAAACATTAAAGCTGGGGAGAAGTTCAGTTTTGTGTTTATAGAAGTACCCTGTTCAAAACAAATAAAGATCTGCAAGTGTTTTGGGAGATGGGTCCAGAGACTTGTTTGAGAGTTGTGTTTTTACAGAGATTAGATTGGGGACAGTCTAGTGTTTGCTAGCAAAATAGATACCAAACATCAGAAACATGTTTTGGCTAATTGACTGCATCTATGGACACTCTTGGTGGGTGTAAATAAAATTTGTAGATAAAGCAGATAAAAGTAAAAGAACTAAAGTATGAGGGGTAGTTTAACACGCTGTTACAACAAAGAGCTTCCCTCCTTTTTAGAGGTTTTTCTAATCAAAAACATAAAGTATATACTATAATTCACTAATATACTATAATTCAAATAAAATGTGGTTATGTTTCATGGCGCTGATATTTGTTGTTCTACTTTGAGGTGTAAAATAAACGTACCAGTGTTTAACACACAGCCAAGTCACCATTTTTATGTATTTAGGTTGAAACAACAACAGCTTAGTTCTATTCAATTTATTATGCTTGCACTGATTTATCACATTTAGACGGGCTAAGCTGTAATGTTGGCACTTACTTTGCTTTGTGCTAAACTGTTCATAAATAGTAGGAAATAGGAAATAAAAAAGATGTGCAGGTTGCTAACAACTAATGAGAGTACCCACTGGACAGTCACTACTGAATCTGTGTTGAAATCACGTACAACAGTGTGATTTTACCACTGATTAAAAGACCAAATGATCTTGTGCTAATGGCTGACTATCGACTTCCAGTCATTGTTAGCAACATTAGCATGTATGTGGAGCTATTCCTTTGAGTGTTTCCAACTATTATTTTATGCTAGAGATTGCAGCTGCTGTAGCTGACATGGTACAATTCAATAAAAAGTCACGTTTCTAAGCTTCGATGCATCATGATTGCTAAGCTGTGGTGGAAGGCTGCAGAGTCAAGGTGCAGAATCTTAAGCGCTATTTCAGAGACTCGTCTTTGGCCTTTTCCCTCTACGTCTGTCTGTGAAAGTCAAAAGAAACTGGATCTCTGCACGCAGAAAGAAAGAGAGATAGAGTAAAAGAGAGATATGGGGGGTGAGTAGCCCCAAGGGAGCATCACTGCAACTGTCAATCAGAGAGCACATAGAGAGTGACAGAAAGTGACTGACCTGAATGTGCAGATTACAGATACACACACACACAACCATAGCCTTAGCTAAATAAATGAATAAATAAATAAATAAATAAATACAAGCATTGAGTAAGTGTCGGATTTTCTGTTCCAAGAGCCATATGATCAGCAATATCTCCAATGATATATATAATAATATAAAATTTGGTGAAAAGTAGATACTGGTAGAGGGTAAAAGATTAGTCAGTATATTCTCTCAAAGGTTATAGATTAAAAACAGTTCAACCAGATGTATGACTATAATAATGTAATAACTATATAATATCAATAAATTACTCTTTGTGTAAATTTTGCATTCCAACTATTCAACGGTTGCATTTTTTCTCGGTTGACCCTTTGACCCGTCTGCAGTAGTGCAGACTGAAGCCCAGCTACTCATTTGCTGTTTGTGATGCCCTGAAATAATCCATGATTGTAGCTCCTTTCATTCAAATTCAGATTTTAAATGGCTTTCAAACCTAAAGCGTTACCTTTAGCATCTTCAGCAAACTACTCTGGAGACTTGTGGATAAACCAACCAGCAGCACTGCTTTTAAATGCTAAAAACACTTTTGGGTGAAGACAGACAATTTACCATGATTAACCATACAAAACAAAGTGATTCATTATGATGAATTATTTTTAATTAGACATTTTTGCTAGTGGGACAAAAGGTTATATTTTTACACATTTATGACTTTTAACATCAAATAAACTAAAAGTCATAGTCCAAAATCAAATACAATCTTGTTATATGACCTTTAGTTTAATCTCTGGATTTGACAGTATTTTGGATCTCGAGGAACCCCCCACCCCCCATCCCTGAGTGGTTTACAAGCACTCAGTTTCCAATACACAGTTAGTGTGGAAGGGTTGCTCCAGGCCTTGTGCACTATGGCTGAGATAAATGGTAGCATGTTATAAGTGTGAGTAACATACAGTGAGTGTGTGGAGCCATGATCCAGACTAACATGCTGTCACTCCACTTTCAGATGTGTATATGTTACACTTTATGGCATGGGACAGTTTTTGCCTTAAATCTTTGGGCCTTGGAATTCCTGTGTAAAAATGCATTCCTGCATTTCTAAAAAACTATTTATAGAAATATTTCATTGCATAAACGCTGTGGATATTCTTCTAGGCTATAGATTACTTGTATAGATCACAGTGTTCCACAGGGCTCTACTCTTAATCCTCTAGAATTGTTCAAACAGAGACTTCACATGTGATACTTGCTGGAATTTTGATTGTGATATTTTTTTTTATATTAAAAAAAGCATAAATCCTGCAAACATTGAGCAATGTTCCTTTATGCTTAGCAAAGAGAGCTTAACAAAAAAAGGCTTCTAGGCCTAGAGGTAGTGGCTGAACGAACACATTCTCACACACACACGGAAGCAGGCTGTCACGCGTGTGAGCAGTGCGCTTGTTTATGTTGGATGGCACTCTGCTCTCTGCGGGTCCTTGTCAGACAGAGTTTAGGTGTCCGTTGTGTTGTCCGTCCTGGCAGTATGACTGGTGGGCTTACACCAGGGCAGATGGGCCTTTCACAAGGCTTCCTCATCATCCCCCTCCACCACACACACACACACACACATTCACACACTTGGTCATATAATCCCGTACACACACATCCAAGTGCACACACACTTACACACAGGCTCACCATGCTGTCCTCACCAATCAGGATCTTCCTCCCTGCACCGATGTCTTAACCAATCAGTATTCAGCACCGCCGTCGACAAGGATATACATCTGCTGGACATCAACAGTGCTGAGACACACACACACACACACACATATGTACACTCACAGGCACATAGACTTTAGCTGATTACAGTAGAATAGATGGTGACATGTATATGGCTCTGTTAGATATCTACATATTCCACAGTCCATTTAATTCTGTCTCTCTCTTCCCTCTCCCTAACACACACAAACTCACATACACACACTTTTAAAATCCATAGACATGCTTATTAAAGAGGCATCAGCACTGTGTACCATGATCTGAATGCATTATGTGTGTGAAATGGTAAAAAGGGTATCTGCTTTAACACACACATGCATACACACACACACACACAATCATATGTACTTAAGTGGCAAATATGGTCAGCGTACCAAAGTAAAAAAAAAGAATGGTTCTGGTTTGTGTGTGTGTGTGTGTGTGCGCGCACATGGTAGCTCATCGATGTGTGAGTAACGAATGCCAGGGGCATGGATTTACTCAGCATATAAGGTCGCGGTGCCAAGGCTAAGAGAGAGAGAGAGAGAGAGAAAGAGAGAGAGAGGAAGAGGGAGAGACACTGACTCACTATTGCTCTGCTTTAATATTGTTGCTTTCCCAGCAGACTTCTCAAGTCAAACGAAATGGAGTTCATTAACAGTCATGCAGAGTTCAGCTCATCTTTTTTCTTCTTCTTGAATCTTGCCTGTTTTATCCCTTTTCTTGCTATCTCAAACACACACATGCACACACAGTCACACACACGCCGTAGCATTTTTAATGGGTCATTCCTCCATTCTGGTGTCAAGCGGGGTACAAATTCAAGTGTAAAACATGGTCTGTGGTATTGAATAATGTCAGTAAAGCTGTAACACCACTGACCGTAACACCATTGACCGTAACACCACTGAGAAAATGACTGAAATGTGAGCTTTTCTAAAATGTAGTGCACAGCCACTTCAGTTTCAGACATGTTGGATTTAGAGAATTAGATAACCACATCCCTCTCACAAGGGTAAAACATATGGGACAAGTTGTACCTATTTATTGCAGAACACTTTTCACAAAAGACATTATTCCTGTCCATGTGCCACAAATGCAGTTTTGTACTATACTTTGCTGTGAGATTAAGCATAGCAAATCAGCCACTTACTATTAGCTACATTTAATAGGTATTCTTGCTAGCTATTATTAATAAAACACTTGATACCAGAGCAAAAAAAAAAAAAGATTTCTCATGGTGCTTAGGAAAAAGTCATGGAGTAAAGCGAACATTAATTCATTTTTTCATCTCTGACACAATGAACTTTTTGCAACACACAAAGATGTCAGATGTCAAAAGACACTGTCTTCTCAGAGCTTGTCTGTTTTTCTTTGAGACAAATCTATACAAAATTCACTCAAAACACATTGACCTTTTCTATCACAGTTTATGTTTTCTGCAACACCATTGACAAATTCATAATTTCATAAATAAAAATGTACATATATATATATATATATATATATATATATATATACACACATATATTGTAAATTAATTTGGATAGAGTAACTGTACTGCATCTTTTGTACAGAATGTAATTTTACCAAGAACAACAATATATCAGAATGTATGATGTCACTGGTGCGACGTGCTACTTTCTATGAATTTAGAAAAATATATAAAAATTTTGAATTTTGGACATCAACTGTCTGCGACTGTTTCTTATCTGAAGTTCATTTTTAGGGCTTCTGGTGTGCAATTTTATGCTTTGGTATGCAATTTGCCATGGCAAAGGTAGAATGAACATAAGAAATAAAACCAACAGAACTGTATGCCCTGTGCAGCTTCACAGCTTTCAAAGAATTTGAAGAACTCTGAAAAGTTGTCAGTCTTGTTCACCCCATCCCACCCCAAAGCTTTGGCTCTTGGTTCTTATTAAAAGTTGCTAATTTGTTGTGAAAAAGCATGTTGTTGTTTTTTTTTGTTTGCTTATCCTAATGAATACTTTTGCTTCCTCCCAAATGCCAAGGAAAAGCATGACACAGGCAAACACACTCTGACACATACCTTGATGAAGGTATGTATTCAGGTTATTTTTTTAATCTGCTGATGTCTTCTGTTAGATGTGGAGTTGTAAGTTCTCACCAAGTTCAAACCATGAATAGACCTTGTGTCTTTCAGTAGTTGGTGTCATGCCCATATAGAAATCTGAGTCTAGGCTGGAATGCTCTATGACAGAAAATTGCCTCTATTTCACCCTAGAGTAAACAAAAGGGTTCCAACCCTGATACGTTTTGTCCTGAGCCATTAATGAGCTGAAATATGAAGTCATTACCATGCTACAAGCTCAGCTAACACTCCTTTGCATTAAGATGACTTTATGAAAATTAAATTATAATAACCACCACTATTACCACTACATAAATCGACACCAGCTACAACTGTTATCTTCTGCTGCAAAATGAACTGAATTAACCTCATTTGAAAAGGCTGGCTGGTTTGTTGTTTGGTTTAGAGGTATTTTGTTGAGGTCAGTCAGTTTAGTGCACTTTTGCAGAATTTGTGTCTTGATAATTCAGAGGGTCTGTAGACATTTTAGAGAAACATCAGGTTTAAAGCAGTTCTCAGTTTACCACAGCTCTATTTTTCAAAAATGATATTAATTTCTGTCAGAAAGAAATCCAGATTCTATATTAGGAGCTTCCCAAATGACCCCATCGCTGACTACAGAATGACGCATAACTTTAGTGGTCAACATGGAGAGTGAGGTACAAGGGGATGGAGGATATAGAATGTGTGTGTGATAATATACAGACAGAGCTGGTTACAATTTGTGTATGTATTTGTGAAGTGGTTGTTTTCATTTTTATCAATCTCTGTTTGTATGTGTGTGTGTGTGTGTGTGTGTGTGTGTGTGTGTGTGTGTGTGTGTGTGTTGCCCGAGGTGGTGAGTGTGTCCTGGACTTGTAACCTTGACCCGCTTTCCTCATGCGTCTGCGCTGGCAGCTGTGTCACAACTGCTCAGCATCTGTTTAGCAAGCACACACACACACACAGACACTCAGGTTCTAACACATACGTACACCCTCAGACTGTCACAAAAACACTGCTCTTACACACTCAGAGGCATTGACTGACCACATAAGGCCGCACCTAGTTCATCATGAAAAGAGCTGACCTATCTGTGCTCTGCCCATAGACGCATCCTTTCGTAGCAGCTGTTGTGACGTTAGTCAAGCTTTACAGATCAAAACCTGGAAAGGTTGGAATTGATGACTAGTTTGCCATCATGGTCAAGTTAGTTTAATTACACACACACACACATACACACACACACACACACACACACACACAAAAGCTAATAATATATCAATGTTCAATAAATTACAGAGCAAAGGCAAAATAAAAATAGTTTAAAAACAAATAATACTCTAAAAATCACAATTATCTTAAATATAGTTCAAATACTGTATCTGATGTTTTTCATTTTGAGATTGTAGGAAAATGTTATCTGTTGATAATATATATCTCTAAGCATTTTTACGTATTTTAAGTACTTTTATGCAAAAGCTTTATGCTTATATTTTTGCCTTGTCAGATATTAATGGCAAAAATAACACTTGAACTACTTAAAATGACAAGTTAGAAACTGTTGAATGATCCCTTAATATTCTCACAACAGTCTATAAAATGAGCAATTTAGTATGATGTAAATTTTTGTTGTGAATTTGATTTGTTTTTGCAAAAAATGTATAAAAAACATGGCTAGATAAACTGAACATCTACAAGTGTTAAGAATCAACAAAATATCAGATGGAATATCTTTCCAAAAATCATGTGAGGGGTGTCTGATTGGTGCAACTGCGGGCTCTGATCAAGATGGTGATGCCTCAACCATATGTGAGCATACTTGACCATGCTGTCTCTGGGTAGTTAGGATGTCCCTTTATTTTCCCCCATCACTCAGTGCGGTGTCTAGCTGATGAAACAGAACTGGCACGTAGTGTTTTTCTCCACACGTGTTAAAGTTCTGAAAAGATGTGGTGGAGGTTGTGGATGTGGTAAAGATGTGGTATACATCATACCAATAGAAACTATGGGACTAAGCTGTTTTCCTCTATGGAAAAAAAATTATAGGATTGTATACTAATACAGTGCGTTCCACAATTATTGGCACCCCTGGTTAAGATGTGTTTAAAGCCTTCAAATAAATTACACTTTTGTTGCAAAAGCATAGTCTTATACTGAAAATGTAACCTTTAACTCAAGTGAATAAAAAAAGAGAAATAATAATTTTTTATAAAATCACCTGTTCTACATTTATTGACACACGCACAGTGAAGAGGATGGTAAGAGAAGTAAAAAAAGTTCTCCAAAGCTCACTGTTAGAGAATTAGCAACACACACTCTAAGTGGGTCTTGCGTAACACAAAAGATGAGTATTGCGAAAAGCACCTTATGCCCAATGTGAAGTATGGGGAAGGATCGGTGATGCTGTGAGTCTGTTTCTCCTCCAAAGTCCCCTGGAACCTTGTTAGGGTGCACGGCATCATGAACTCTTTGAAATACCAGGGCATTTTAAATCAAAATCTTGTGGCCTCTGCCCGAAAGCTGAAGATGAGTCGTCACTGGTTCTTTCAGCAAGGAAATCACCCCAAACATGTGGCCAAATCTAAACAAAAACGGTTCTCCAGAAACAAAATCAAGCTCCTTCCATGACCATTTCAGTCCCCAGACCTCAACCTGATTGAAAACCTGTGGGGTGAGCTGAAGCGAAGAGTGCATAGGAGGGTTCCTAGGATGATTTAGAGAGATTGTACAAAGAGGAATGGTCGGTTAAGGGTTGTACAAAGTATTGACATCAGTGCCAATAATTGTGGCACACGTGATTTCATGTAAAATAATTATTTCTTAATGTGGGATTTTTTCCCACTGAATAAAAGCACTGGAATTAAAGATGGGATTTTTCTCTTTTTTTGCATAGTTGTCCTATATTATGTAAAAAAACAAGAATTTATTAGAAACCTAAGAATACAAATTAACGAGGGGTGCCAATAATTGTGGCGTTTTCATCTGGATACCCTCAATTCCAAGTCAAAATATAAACATTGCTACATCCATGCTACAAGCAGGCTAACACTGCTGCACACTGAAACAACGTCACATAAAAGTGAGTTTGTCACTAAACTAAGCTACTCAAACTGTACTCAACTGCTGCCAGAAGCTGAAAGTCAGCTGAAGGCCAAAGCCACAACATGTAATACAAGGTAATGACCTTTGAATGGGTCACCTTGCCCAGTGAAATCATTAAACTTTGTTTTGTACGTTTATGCAATAGAGCATTTCCCAATAATTTCATAACATTCTCTACAGGGGGGTTTCTCTTGGCACTGTGTATGTGTGTGTGTGTGTTGATTATTTGAGGTTGTGAATAAAACAGCGAGTTAATGTGAGTGGTCAGAGCAGGTTACAGTGGACATCAAAGCGCAACACGGCTATTCATTAACAGGGGTTTTCATGAGCAAAAAAACACACACACCACTCCAACAGAGCTCTGAGAGAGTAAAAGACAGAGCAAGAGAGAGAGAGAGAGCTGTGGAGGTTATAAAGAACACAGACTTTGCTTGGGTGGAACAAATTCATGGGTGGAGCAAGAGTTTAGGGGCGGTGGATTGTGGATAGCTCAAGTAAACTCACTGATGAGCTATTTTGTTATCCTAACTGAGGAGTTGAAAAAATCAGCTTGCCATAGTTTTGGTTGCTAAAATACATTTAGATACACCAATCAGCCATAACAATAAAGCCACATATAATTCAAAATATGCAATAGTGAAATAGGCTAACATTAGTTATTTCATATCTCCATTCAAAAATCCAGCAGAAACAGCTTCAGGCTTAACAGCCCTGCCTCCCCATCTTCATATTATGTTCCTACCCCCAACTGAAGAAGGTAAGCAGCACTGTTTTGAATGACTTGGCATAGCTGCTATTTTCTATTATTATTAATTTTTTTTTATCTTAAATCTTTCAATTCTTAACTATTCATTTTCCATGTTTTAAATTGCTAAATTAATTTTCTATTTCTTTCCAAACAAAAGCACAGACCTACAAATCATTTATGCTGGTCTATGTTGGTTTTTGCTGGTCTAGTGTTGGTCTGGAACTGGTTTAGCTGGTCACCTCCAGGATGCTAGTGCTGGTTGTCCAACATAACAGTTGCAAAACATAACATGCTGGTTTTGCTAGTGACCAGCCATGCTGGTCTGGATTGTTTTTTTCCCCAGAAGGCCAATTCTTTTTTTAAAGTGTTTTAACAAACTCATGTTTTTGTTTGTTTGTGACAAAGACACATACATGCCATCATATTTGCAATCTTAGATTAGTGAGCTGGTTACCAACCAAGCCTCAAAGATTCTTGTCAAGGTGTGTCATGTAATCTAATCATTTTAAACAGTTATGTTTTTGTCATGATTATTTTGCCAGAATGAAGTTATAAGGAACAGTCAGTCCTGCATCAAATAATGAATTCCACTGAACGCACAATGTTACATTTTCAGATTTGGCATGGCCTGGAGCGGTGGGGTCCAGTGTAAAATCTTTTCATGGGACCTAAAATCCCTGGCAGCGCCCCTGCTAATATGTGTATCGCATGACTTTTTTACGAGACTGAACTGAATTGTAACCAATTAATCAGTTATTCACTTTACTTCACATCCTGTGCAAATTTTCACTTGATTTGTGTTACATTTCTTGATGTCTTTATAGTTATAGTCTTTACCATTGAATAAAATATGGTGTCCTGACTTATAAGGAGTTTTTTTCCATTTTGTTTGTTTGTTTGTTTTTCAGTCAGAAGTGAGCATAACACCAGCCTCTGTTTTTAATTGGCTCCTACTGAGGTTAGCAATTTCACAGTGCTAAAGTTCACCTAAATAAACTCAGTCTGAAGAGAAATTAAGCAGTTCCTAATTACATTTTCACGTTTTCCTTTCAGGTCAATCGTTTTTTTTGAACTGGTCCCTGCAACCCTGGCTTTAAAGTGATGTATAAAGTAATCAATCTACCAAGACAAGTTTGGTGTCTGAAGTTTACGTCTAAATATAAGCTATAAAATATAAGAGCAATTATGTTCACTGTATATAGCTTGTTCCAACGTATTGTCTGCTATCGGCAGTTGGAGCCTGAGAGAGCACAACTGCCCTTGCTCTATCTGGGTGGCTAGTTGTTTCTCTCCCCACATCACTGTGTGATGCTGGTCGTCACAGACATCTGCTAGCCACTGCAAGCTGTGCTTTTTTGCTTTCCAAGCATGTTGGTTGCCCAGCAATGTTGTATTGGTGGAAGAAATGGTGGTGGCTGCTTGTACATGTGTCTGACTAATTTTATTTGCAGAAACTGTTTAAAACCCCTAATTGATGATTTACTGCAAGTGATTTTTAGTGTGTTTAGTGTACATTTTAGATGTGGTTAAAACAAGGGGGGCAACATTGTAATAATAAACATATTTCCCAATAAGGCAAAGAAGTGACATGCTTTACATTAACAGTACATAGGACCTAAAAAGTCATTTTAATCATCTGTGAAATGCTGTGAAGCAACATTCTGAAAACTGAAAATATTTTGTTAGCTGCTTAGAAAGTAACCCAGCATTCCCCTTTTCCACTCTACCTTTTCTTACACTTGAGCTATGAAGCTAATGTAGCTACAAATGTGTGCTTTGAAGCTAATGTAGCTAGTTTTGCTTAATTATTTACTTTACTTAACATACAGTAGGTACGTTATAGTTTAGTTATGTTACAGTAAGTTAGTTTATGGGTGGAACACAGTGTACTAACTTAGCAAGCAAAAAGCAGCATTTCCCATCTCAGTAGCTGATGTACCTAATGTAGTTAATAACAGTAGTCATAACATGTGCATTAGTTCAGATTGTGCTGAGTTCTGTGTGGAGTCTGCATGAGCATATGTGTTGCGGTGTTATTAATCAATTAAATTTAAAAGACTTGCTTATCCTTAACTTCAATGTTCATAAAGCCTGTGGCTCCTACTTTTAGCTATGTGACATGCTCTGTGTATCCAAACGTGACAAATTCAGTGAGTTCTGTGAATTCTACAACTTGTGTTTCCCTATAGAACCTTTTTTATTAAAGAGATATATGTGTGAAGGACCTTTAAACTAGTAAAGAACTTTACATCAGGTAAAAGATCCTTTACATTTTTAAAAGGTCCTTCAATGCTCTAAGAACCCTTTGTAGCATGCTTATTTTTTAAGTGTTCTTTAAGGTGCACTGTCACTGCTGACACAGGTGTTCAGTTGCATTTACACAGTTTGTATAATCTCCATGGAAAACACTGACCAACAGAACAAGATGCCCTGGAGGATCTGCACTTGAGCCTGAGGTCACTTGTGTCTAATGCTAATGTGGGCTAGAAAGGTATAAAGCCCCCCAGCATTGAACTGTGGCGCAGTCTTCTCTTTAGTGATGGAGGTCCATCCAATGCCTTTGGGATGAGTGGAGTGCCAGAACTAATCATCCAACATCAGTACCTGACCTCAGTGATGCTCTTGCAATTGAATGCAATCAAAACCTCACATTAAATGCTCACTGATGAGTAGAGATACTGTTCATGTTAAGGAATTTTTATTATTATGTTTTTCACTATTCATTTAAAGAGAATCTCAGCATGGATATAAACATGGTGGTGGTAGTGAGGTAGAATGGTGTGAAGGAGCCCTGCATTAGCAGAAGCCCTGGTACAGAGTCCCTGTGGTGCAGGAAGCAGTGTGTGTGGTGTGTGCGAAGGTGTAGGCACAGGTCCAGGGGGCATGCAGTGAAGCAGTAAATAGAGCTGAGGTTATGCATGCAGGAACCTGAGGCCCAAATGCTCAGAGAAACACACTGAGTTAATGAGACACACAGTGGATTAACCATGCACCACATCATAACCTCAACAAGACCAAATGGTGCAGTTAAACCAGTCTTTGTGTGTATGGGAGACTGAAACAGAAAGAGAGAGAGGGAGAGGGAGAGAGAAAGAGCAATAGAGATGGAGAAGATCAAATACTGACCATTATACTGTGGAGATTTCAAGACCAGCCCAATGGCTTTGAGTAATTCTCCTGAGATTTAATAAATACTGGAACCTTAGCTGAAAAAACATGAAAATGATTTTGTTGATACAATTGACAATGCATGGTTGAATAGTTTTTAAAAATTACAAATCATTTTAGAAACATTTCTGAGCCAATAAAAACTTTGACATAAGCCAGAAGATCCAAGTGATTATCTTGCTAAGATAGGTGTTGCTAAGATGTCCATATAGCATCCCAGGTTGCTGTTTTTGGGTTAATAGGTAGTAGCTATAGCATCCCAGGTGGTTACTGCAGTTTTTTGTGCATCACTAATAGATCAGTTATGGTTGGTGAAATATATTTGTTACACAGGAAAGTTTCTGAAACATTTACCACCCCCTCATCTAAGAAACCAAAGGCACAAGCCATAAATAAATATTTAAACACGGCAACACTCAGAGTGTGTTTTTATCTGTAAAATTGGAATAAACACAAACAAACATAAAGTCAATAGTCAATAGAGTGTGCTGTTGGTCAGTGAAATTATTGATATGTAGGTCAGAAGAATACAGAAGAACACAAAGAACAGTTAAAAGACGACAGACGAACAGAAGAACCGTTAGAAGAACGGTTAGAAAAACAGATCGAAAAGACAGAACAGTTAAAAATGAGTTACATACCGAGTAGTTTATTTGTTTATTTATTTGTGTTTATTCTAATAACGGTCAGATGTCTAAATCCTTCAAGGGTTCTTTAGTTGAGCCACTGGTTCCATACACAAAACTATGACAACTAAATAAATGTTAGAATGGCTCTACAAGGAAAACTTCAAGAGAACGCGTCCATAAAGAACATCATATATAGTCTAAATAAATAAATAAATATTTATTTTTAAATGTATTTTTCCATGCCAGTGTCCCCCCAGTGCCCTGCGTGTCTGGTCTGCTGCTGTATTAGAAATCCTGACCGTGTCGCGCGGGGTGGCTCAGACAGCCTTGCGCCGCTTATTATTCATGACGGTGTCGAGCTGTTTCAGGATGTTGAATATAATAATAAAAAACAGGGGAGAGAGTGAGACAGAGTGAGAGAGAGAGAGAGAGAGAGAGAGGATGAAACGCGCGCTGATTCTCCACGCCTCACACTGACTCTCCATCTGCGATAATGAGCTGGATTTTGTTAAACAGTAAATTAATGAATAATGAAATATCCAGGTTGATCAGTTTTTTTTTTGGGGGGGGGGGGGTGGCTTTGCGGGGGGAGGGGGGCGTACAGCAGTAGCAGACGCCTCGAGCTGGAATTACACAACCCCTCCTAAACTCACCCAGCAGCGCGTGGCTGTCTGCGAGGCTGGATAACCATTTTTACAGCCCATTGCCTGACAGCGCGAGGGGGCTTAAGAGAAACAGCGCGATGACCAGCTTCCGGTCATCTCATCATCTCGCGCACCTCAGAAGTCATTAAAAATGGGCAGTCATAGAAGGTAGTCACAAACTGCATGAGGTGTGAAAACTGTGTATGTATAACGTAATACTTGTAATATGATATTAAAAATAATCTCGTACGTTTTCCTTTTTCGTAAAGAACCGATGTAGAGTTTAAAGAAATTTCCCCAAACTACAGGTTCTTTCTTGACTGTAAGACCAATTAAAAAAACATTTAGGAATGGTTGTTTTATATATATATATATATATATATATATATAAATAAATAATAATCATAATAATCATAATAATCATAATAATAATAATTATTATTATTATTATTATTGTTGTTGTTGTTGTTATTATTATTATTACGGTAATTTAATTACATTTTGTCGCCCTACAAAACATTTACTGCAATTTAAAAGTTTCAGATTCACATATTTTGAAATGTGATGGTCAGTGCTCACATAAGTGCAGAATCACAATGAGGAAGCTGAGGAACACTGTGTGAACACAAAAATGGTTCTATATAACACTTAAAAGGGATTGTTTGCTTTTAGATACAATAAAGAAAGGTACATTGAGATTAGTTTGAATTGTATAAGAAGAACCACTAAAGCATCCATGATTCCGATACGATACTGTTGTTTCAGTCTGTATATATATATATATATATATATAATGTATAGGCGTGTGTATGTGGTGTATAGACTATCAGCGTAAAAGCCCTCAGGGTCACACGCAGCTTTAGGACTTGTTCACAGCTCTAGAGCAGAGATAATAACTTCAGACAAAGGCCGGCTCACATCACACAATACCGGCATTATTTATTTGTTTGTGTATTTATTCCCCCCCCCCCCCCCCCCCCCCAGTATTCGGGGTCAGACGCATAAAGCTCTTGGGGTCAGAGGGTTAATTACTGTTATCAAATTACAACCTCATACACGCGGGGCTTCAGAATTATTAGTGTGGGGAGGGGAGGTTAAAAGCTCGCGTTAAGGCTTTGCGGGTGTCAGGTCGTGGCTCGCGTTGTTTTGGGACCCGTGTGTGTGTGTGTGCGTGTGTCTCTCCAGTCCTTGTGCTGAGCCCCGCTGTGCCCCGGGATCCGCTCGTGGCTTCTTCAATACTTTCCGCTTCATGAGTCACGCGCTGGACCCCGCAGGCCACGCGCTCCGCTCCTCCAGCCGCATTAAATACACCAGCCAGGGAGGTGGGGTGCAGGCCTACAGGAGGGGGCAACGGCGGGGCAAATAAAGGCTCGTGCTGCTCTGTCCCCGGTGAAGCGCGTGAAGGGAGGGGTCAACCGGTCACTTACTACCACGAGGGATATTTGACAGTCCTGTTACTTTAGTCTGTGCTGCATTTCTTCTGCTTTTACAATCGTCTGCCTTTCGTATTAAGTAAATAAGAAAAGTAAAATAATTGGTGTAATAGTTCATATTTAGTAATATTTGATTTATTTATAAATTAAACAGCATCGACTGTTCCCTGTAGCGTAATGCAGTTTCCTAAAGGCTAATAAAAAAACGTGCAATTTGGTTCGATCTTTTTAAGAAACAAGAAACATTTCCCGATACCTATTCCTGAAGTTTTATTTTTACAGTAGAAATATTCTGCTCAAATGTTCACTTTCATATTTAAAATGTTGAGCGTGCGCGTGAGTGAAGCATGACTACTTTATGTGACATTTTAAATATGATTCAAATTTTAAAATGTAGAATTTTACAGCAGAAAAAATGAGATTGTTTAGTTTTTGGCTCCTGAAGTGAATTCCCAAACGCACCAATCAACGACCAGCATTTACAATAAAACACATGATTTATTCTCGTTTTTTATATAAATGAAAATCACTGGACAAGAACCAACTTCTACCCGTCACCATATAACAAGTCGTCTATGGGAAAAAATGAAATAAAATAATAATAATAATAAAAATGAAAAAAAAAAAAAAAATACAAGATGCTACCTAAACCAAGCGTTCACCCACGCACAGGGACACGGTCACAGAAAGACGAGCCAGCTGTACAAACTTCCATTAAATTAGGCATAAATAAATATGTACAAACATAAATATTAGACCTTCGTGCTGATTGGCTCGGTCAGACTCTCGCTCTGACGTAAAGGCCTTTCTGTCTTTTCCTCTTACAAAGTCCAACACATCGACTCGACCAATGTGGTGACAAAACAGAGCAATAATAATAATACTAATCATAATAATAACAGAAGCAATAACAGAAATGAAACGTTTCTGCTCGTAGCGCCTAATTTTATGCATAAATAAATTCTAAGTGTTAATCAGCACCAGCTGAGTGAGTGTGTGACTGATGGCATGTTAGAACAATTGCATTTTTTCATGTGGTAGAATAACTTTAATGTAACCTATTTGTTTTATTTTTTTTAAAGAACGGAAAGACCTAATTGAACTTCTGCACGTGTGCGTTATCGATGACCATGACTGCACGAGGAACAGCGCACACAAAAGCCGACCACCACATAACCATAGAACCTGCGTTGACGAATGGCTTTGAAAGAGACACACTTTCCCCCCAGTGATATTCTAAGTCAAGTAAGGTCAAACGAATGAATGAGTACGGGGTAGAATTTGGATTTGCTGCTCGGTATGGGGGGTGGGGTGGATTTCTCGAAATATACACCTTTAAAGAGCTTATAGAAAGGGCTTTTTTCAGGCCAGTGTGCAAAAAACGAGATGACGTCAGATACAGTAGTAGCTAGCAGTGGGACGCCTCAGTTGAACACACTGACAGTTGTCCTTAGTCCAAACCAACATTGCCACCTCTGCTGAGTGATTTCACCTGCCCAGAGCAGAGCTTGTATAGTGGCTAACAGAACACTGATATACTGGCATTCATTTACTGAGGTTTAAACCCTCTGTGTGAATACATGAATACTCTCTTCAGTGATGTGTTCAGATGAGAAACACAGCAGAATCACCAGTGATGACATCTGCACACATGCGCACACACACAGGCACGCACACACGTATATACATGCAGTCTCATGCAAAAATGTAGGAACCCCTGATCAAGCAATACATTTTGTTGATTTTCTATTCCAAATTAAGTGTATCGTATTAAAACAACATTTATTTACTAAATTTAGCATAATACTAAATTAAAAAATAACACACAAAACTGTGTTATCTGTAGAGTATGTGGCATTGTGAACTTATTTACATTTATAAGAAACCAACAACATCCAATTTGACCAGGGGTGCACAAACCTCTATCATAAGACTGTATCTATATATCGTTATGAAGGGCTATGTTCTAAAACACATAAAATAAATGAAGCCGGGAGTGAGAGATTGCGGTGCTGTACGATGATATGATCGATTCTGCTGATCTTAGAAAAAGAAAGGTTGTTCACTGAGTTTTTTGAGGTTTCAGTGCAGTGTATGTGTAATATGGGCTTGGAATATGTATGTATGTCAAATGTATTGTTCTGTAAAATAAATGTATACACTACTGTTCAAAAGTTGAAGTTTGGAATTACTGTATCGTGATGCTACTACTTCACAGTTTAACAGATTTGATTCCAGATCATATGTAGTATTTATCATTTAGATGTATTGTAAGAGGTCAAGTATAATAATATTATACTACGTTATTTTTATACATAGTAACTGTAAAAAGTAAAGTGATAATATCACAGTTATAATAACAGTAACATCCAGTGCTTTGCATTTATAACATGGTTGTCAAAGAAATATCATGTTAGAAAGAGATTAGCCATTTTAAACAATCCTAAAACATGAAACAGTCCAAATTTTCTATTGACATGGTTTAAGTTATTAAGCAAAAATTTTATTGAAATGTGACTCCACAATTTTTGGCAGTGTATTTTTGGGGTGTATATATATATTAGCGATGATTTATTTGTGACTGTGCATGATGAGTTCCTGGGCATTTGGGCATAAAGAAATGGGCATTTGCTTTATGAGACGTGAGATGTCCCGGCACACTTGTGAGCTCGTATTCCTGTCTGTGTGTGAATTACATTATAGTGTTTGTGGTAAACATTGCATTTATGATAAAATGTGTACTGTGTCTGGATAATGGTAGGCTACATTATATGTTACACACACACGAACATCCACACACTCACACACACACACACACACACACACCACATTGCATGAGCGCCACAACAGTGTTGAGTCCCAACAGTCTCATTTTCCCTTAGCATCCCTCCATCCTGCCTCCCGTCTTCTTCTCTTCTTCGTTTTTTCCCCCAACAGAATGTAAAACATAACGTCATAAATCTCGAGTACAAAGAATCTCTGGACACCGTCAAAAAATGACTCGTAAAGCTGTGCTCGTAGAGCCTCTTCCTCTTTCTACCATCATCTTCATCACTATGGCCATTCTTGTTTTTCCCCCTCATTTCCTGTGTTTCTCCTCTTTGTCAGCTCCTTTCGAGCCAGGCCCGTCGGCTGGGGTGTGGCGGTTGGAGGTCTGGTTGTTGAGGAACATCTTGTCCAGCCCCTTTAACGCCTCGGTCAGGTAGTTCTGCAGGGCGGTCAGGGCGGCACAGATGGCTGGGGAGCCGAAGCCGTGCGTGATGAAGCTGAAGTGGCTCAGGCAGCTCTGGATGCCCGGCTCCAGAATGGGCGTTGGCCGAGAATTCCCCAGTGGAGTGCGGTCCTGCGCCAACAAGTCTGTAAACTCCTTGCACAACTGCCTGAGAGTGGACGAGAGAGAAAGAGAGACAAAGACAAAGGGGAGAGAGAGAGGGAGTCAGGGAATCATCCTGTAACTAAATGCATTTCACAGTGGTCTAATAGTAGTCCAGTGTTATTCACCTTAATCTTTGTCTGATACATGTGTATCACATGCTCATTTAGCAATGACAGTAATTTCATATTTTTTTGTGAACTGAGTGAGGACTAAATAACCCGTTAACTCAAGCCACACTTGTAATAAAATTTAATGGGCAGGTGCTTCACTTCACTGTGGTCTGAGAAACGCTGAGAGATTAGACTGGCATATTCTCTTAAAGGCAACGTAACAAGGTGGACCAGATTCAAAAACATATTAGCAGATTTACCCACTTAATATAACCATGTTTTAAATAGAACCACAACTACTGAAAGAACTATTTGGATGCTTAAATAGAATCTTATAAACATTTATATTGCAACAAAAAGGGTTTGCCTATTGTAACAAGTCAAAGAACCCTATTTTTAGCACCACTTAGAACATGCTTTGCTTAGAATAATAATACTAATACTAAGTACTGCAGTAATCTTACTGTGACTGTGAATGTTTAAAATGCTAAAATAAAGTGGTAAGCATCCACCACAACTCAAAGCTACTCCTCAGAGAATGACAATATCCATTTGTACAAATGAAGCAAAATGTTGTAAAAGGTGTATTAGGGTAAGAGTTAATTATACCTGTCCTTGTTTGTGTTACCTGTTACCTATCAAATACTTATAAGCAGGTACTACTCCTACATCAACATCCCTTTTCTAAGACCTTATTAGATCCCATCACTGTGCATCCAAGCTAATTTTTAGGTTAGATATTCATTCTTGTGGCAGCGGTGAAATGCATTAAATATTAAATCATGCTGATACAGGCAAGCAGCTCGGGGTAATGTTCACATTACACATCGGAATGGGGAAAAATGTGATCTTAGTGACTCAAGTATTTCTAGAACTGCTAATCTCCTGGGAGTGTCAGCACTACAGTCTCTAGTGGTTACTCAGAATGGTGTAATAAAGAAGAAAAATCCAATGAGAGGCAGTTCTGATGTAAACACCTTGTTGATGAGAGAGATCAACAGAGAATGGCCACAGTGGTTCAGAGTGGCTGACTGAAAGGCTACAGTAACTCATAACCAGTCTAAGTACTAGATATGGCTTTTTAAACAAGACACAACGCAGGGCACCACGCTGTGAAATTGCAGTGAGCAGAAAAGCATCTCAGAATGTCGCTGGCCGATTTGACAGATGGGTCACAACAGTATAAAACCATGGCATTCCACTTTTGTCAGCCAAGAACAGAAAGTTGAGGCTGCACCCTTGTGTCAACAGGCCAGGCTGGTAGATATGGTGTAATTGTATTGGCCTTTTTAATAACACTAAATCATTGCTTGCTATTTGAGTATTGTAGCTGATCATGTGCATTCATTGATGCCCACAATTTAAGCATTTTCTAATGGCTACTTCCAAGCATTACAGCCCCCTGCCAAATGATGGTGCCCTGTGGTGTCTGACACAAAGACTTTAGTAGCAGATCCTTTACGTCCCTTCAGGTCCCTTTTGGTAGGTACAACCACTGCATACCCAGGACTCCCTACAAGACCTGTCATTTTGGAGATGTTCTGACCCATCACAATCCAACCTTTGTCAAAGTCACTAAGATTCTTATGCTTTTTTCCTGCTTCCAACACATCAACTTCAGGAACTGACTGTTCACTTGCTGCCTAACATGTACATCCACCCCTTGATGCCACTAAAACCAGTTAAAGATGTTATTCACGTAACCTGTTAGTGGCTGATGGATGATGTGAACTTCTTTTACCAGTTAACTTGTCAAATTAAGGTTGTTTTACTTGTTATTACATTCAACACAGACCCACCAATAATCATCTGTAATTTATGATAAGCTGCTATAAGACAACCACAGCACTGATTAAACAACAGCACTAAAACTGATGGATTTGGGGCAGATTAAAGAAATCTGAGCAAATATTGTACATGTATGTGTTGCACTTGTAAGAATGTGGTATTAGCAATAAGCCTGTGTTCTCTGGTGAACAGCAACAGTATCTTGAACAAATATCCAGTTCATTCTAAAATAAAAAAAAGGTTCTCTAATGGGATTCAGTTGATTGAAGTGACTGTAAAGAATATTTAATACCAGTAATATTGTTTTTTACACACTAAGAAATGAAGCCAAAAAGATACGTTTTTGGGTTCAACATCATAGAATGCATATGTTATGAAAGTTATGACAAAAATAACTTAAAATAAAAAAACACATGACAACATTACACATGAGAAACAACATGTGACTTTTTTGGGTGTGAAGCAATAAATAATTTCTGCACATTTTCACAATATATTTGTATAATCATTGTACATTTTTAATGTTTTTAACATCATGTTAATTATCTTACATAACACTGGTGTTCAGTCTTCATTATATCTATTCACAGACCACCCTAGTAAGTCTCTATGTAATAAAACCAACCGATAAAGCAATGTCAACATTGTCTTTTGCTAAAAAAAAATTAATACACCGGTGTCTATTTTATATGGTGTTAAATAATGGTAAAGAGCCCTTACCTCCTCACCTTCCCACCTCAACCCCAACTCCCCAACTCATCCAAAACGCATTACATCGAGCACCATAATTTCAGCGAGCATAGAGCTATTGCTCCACAGCTCAATACTAGGGGGCTTTATCCCCCTCTAGCCCACGCCTGGCATTAGGTTTTAGTGCCAATAGATTAATGTTTGTCTGCTCCAGAGAGACCTATTCTATTTACAATACTTCTCTACAGGGACTAGACAAGCTGTGTGTGTGCATTTGCATATCAGATCAGAACATACCTTTTAGTCCCCAGCCCATAAAATTCATATGCAAAAACTACGCTGCTTATTTGAATGTATTGTTTTTGTGCCATCACCTATTCAGTCTACAGCAGTGTAGGCCTGTCCTTTTACACTGAAGCACAGGGGTGCTTTCTGAACAAGACAGGACATACAACCAGCACAAAAATGAAAATGTGAGGTTTTAAAATGTCCATGATACATAAAACTACACAAATGTTCTAATTAGAAAAAATATGGGCCTTTTAAGATCTATGTTGGGTCTTGTTGCATTATGTTCTCAGCACTTTACTGAATATCTGAATACTGAATATGAGGTATTTAGTCTAAAAGGGGTTCATGGAGACAAGACACCATACCTCTAATGCCCGGGGCACCAGGCAATCTTAATCTGTTTTTTTTTTCAATGGAATTATCATTCCTAACTGCATGTCCATGCCAAACCCTAGCTCTAAAAAAGGATCCTTTCTTTAGCTCGGATTTCTGTCTTCTGAAACACCAAAACAGGCTTCTGAATCTGTTACGTTTTACTGATACATTTCAGGTTTGAACTAAGCACTGCAACTTGACAAGTTTAGTGTGTGCTGCAGCAGAGCAGTGCACCGTTGTCCAAAGGGTTTGACTGATTGCAGTAATAACCACCTCTTGTTTAACACTATGGCATAATTGTTCTAATAAACTAATAACAGCTATTAGTAGCAATGTTTGAGAGGTATAGTTACAGGCATAGTAGCAAAATACATAATGGAAGACATTTGTTTAGTAATTTGCGTCCTCCATTCTGCTATCAAATATTTCAACTTAAAGAGAAATTCCAATTATTTATCAAAATCTCTGCATAATTTAATAATTATAAGCAAAAAAGTCATTTCTTAAGGTTTAATATAAAAAGGTTAATTGTAGAGAAACATATTTGGCATACAGATTTTTTAAACCATGGTGGAGAAAAGAACCAAGGATTGCCATGGCTGCAACACAAATGACTGTCCAAGGAACCTTTCTTATCCAGTAAGTTTTATATGTAATTTTGATAATAGTAAAATAGTGGTAATCCTGAAAAAAATGTTTTCTTCGGGTACTAAATAATATGTTTTTGGCCAAAACCTCAATACAGAACAATGTCTCAGACATCAGGGAATGTATTCATAACCATTAGGTGTTATACTTTTTTTCTGATGGAGCTTTTAAAAGCATTAAACTTGTTTCATTCACTACTGTAAAAAAATCTGTATGTTTCTCTACCTTTCCCTCCTTAAGGAGGGGAACAGTTTTTGTTAATGTGCCTTTAAGACCAATATGTAAATGAACTTTATTTTAATTGGCTGCTCTGCACTGTAGTTTATTTCAAAAATAGCCTGGTACACCCTTTTTTACTTCAGTGTGAACAGGCATGTCTACACAGTTGTACATATGTAAATGTGTTGGTTTTTATGACATAAAAAAACAACATACTTAAACTTTATTTGCGGCTTAGTTTCTATTCTATTCTATTCTATTCAATTATATGTGCTCAAAAGTACGTTATTTAACAAAAGGGAACAATTAGTTATTTCAATATATGGCCCATTTAATAGTAATGGAATTATCATTCCTAACTGCATGTCCATGCCAAACCCTAGCTCTAAAAAAGGATCCTTTCTTTAGCTCTGATTTCTGTCTTCTGAAACACCAAAACAGGCATCTGAATCTGTTACATTTTACTGATACATTTTAGGTTTGAACTAAGCACTGCAACTTGACAAGTTTAATGTGTGCTGCAGCAGAGCAGTGCACCGTTGTCCAAAGGGTTTGACTGATTGCAGTAATAACCACCTCTTGTTTAACTTCTAACTTCTAACTTCCACTACTTGTTTAACTTCTATGAGAAGACATTCACTTATTGGTAACCATATTAACATAGTGGAAGTGCACACATCAAAAACTGATAGAATGCATGATATACTTTGTCCAAAAGTATTTCATGCATTTCCAAGCCTTGCTGGCATGCTACGCTATACTGGCTATGCACCCAATGGTGAAAGCACAAATCAGTTCCAATAAAGTCATCAAAACTGCTACTCCAGTCTACTGAGCAAGTCCTTGTATTTAAGTCAGTGCCATGAAGTCTTGAAGGTTTTTTTTTCATCTCTCTCTGATCTGCTACATATTCATGCCCGCGGTGCCGTGGGGGGGTCAAGGCTTGGAGGAAAAGTAAAGGAAAGTTCCTCATCACCCCTGCCATGACCTCTCAACATCTGACCCCTCTATGTTCTCCATGACTGTCTGCTAACAATTTAAACGTCCTTCTCACAGCCGAGCCTGCAGTGATCCTATCTGCCGCAGCTTCCCAGTGTTCCCAGACATGTTCGAAAAATCATTAACCTACAGGGTTAAAGTAATTTAAAGTCGATTAATTATGATGCTCGTAGTCATCTTAATTCGTCAGAAAACTGTGATAAACGATAAGGAAGGAACAGAGGAGAATTAAAGTCAGGAAAATCCTTATCTGCATAATGAAAGCATGATAGGAACGCCTGAGCCATGGTGGAGTGTTTGCTAGGACATGTCAAATAAAATGTTTGTAAAAGTGCAGGTTCCTAAATAGTTATTGGCTAAGGGTTACACTGTAACTGATAATAGCTTAGAACAGATAGTGTAATAATTCAGAAGTGCCATATTTTCTATATTTGTCACTAATTATATTTATGTCATCTGCATTTTATTTTTACACAACCATTTTGATTATGTTATCCCTTTATAAAGGATACATAACAGTTTTCAGTTGATGATATTGTGTATGTACACAATCTCTGTTTAAAAGGCAGACCAGGCTGAAGCACTCCTTATAACTTCACTGTGAGTGGGCGGGGCTAGACTACTTGAGGTTGCATTGGTGCATATGTGTAAATGTATTGGTAGCGAATTCAAAACATCTTGTTTACACTAAAGGGTTCATCTCAAGGGTGCGGATTTTGTCTGGCAAGTTGGGAAACCCAATGTAGATGTAGGCAACAAGAATGTTCTCACAAAATATGAGCAAAAAAAAAAATAAAGTTTAGAGATGTATTTGCAGTTTTATCCGACATATATCAATTAACATGATATTCTAATCAACATATTGCTGTAAATATTGTAGCAAATTACCACAATAACAAAGAATGGTATTGTAATAAACCACTATGCTTTTCCCTAAAAGGATTTTGCATTACATCAAATCAAAATCAGAGGGGCATGTCCACATCGCCCCCCTCTAACAAAAAAAGCTCTAGTGGTTCATCCATGTAGTTTGTCTAGTTTATTCAACCACTGTTTCATTCAAAGTATTTATGTCAGTTGAATAAAATGGCTTACATTGTTTGCTACAGGAAGTCATTATCAATTTACACTGTATGGACTGACCTGGACTGTGTTTACATAATACAACAAATTCACTTATATTTGCAAGGAAATTGTATCAATTTAGTAAATGTACACATAAATGTTAACTTTTTTATACCTTAACCTAACTAATTCAACCTAACTCAAATTTGAAAATATTTTGTCGATTTATTGTGTAAAAAGTAAGACCTTTACCATTTACTATTCTATTTATTTTCAATAGGGAAACACCTCTAATTTTTATAGAATCTTTACATTATGTGGAGGTTCTTTAATCTAAGGTTCCTTCACAGTCACGTAGTTACAAATTAACTCAATTTGAACAAAAATAATTTGCTAATTTACTAGCAAATAAAATTAGCAAAGTAAATTAGGTCTTTACCATTTCGAGTCTACAGTTCTAGGAAAAAAACTAATTAGTATAAAATATTTACTTTATGTAGAGCTTCATTAATCTAAGGGTCCTCCAAACCCTTGCAATTTATTTACAAACAAAGCTGCAAAACATGAAATGCCTTTGGCATATTAGCTATTCAGCTATTCTTATATTAGCTATTTCAGTGTTTCATGGTGACCTATCTTGGCATTATTATAAACATAAAAATGTGTTTATTACAATGTGTGTGTATTAACTAATAATCAACAGTGTTGTGAATGGACAGGCTATGCAGGGCCTTGGAATGAAACTCTTTGCATACAGAAAGATTTTCAGGGAACTTAAAGTGGTTCTTCTACAGTAACTCTTTAAGGTAGCTTTCTTTTTTTTTTAGAGTGCATCTAAAAAAGGTCATTTGTGACAGAATGGTTGAAATGTAACAACAGCAGCAGCAGCAGCAGCATCAACAACGACGACGACAACAACACTGACCCACATTCGAGCCTCAGAACAACCAGCAGTCTCGTTGTCCATTCTCTCCGCTCATTCCACAACGTTCTAATGCCCCAGGGCGCGTGCAGGGGGTTGGGTCGTAGTGGTAGTGATGGTGGGTTGGCGGGACGTGTGTGTGTGGGGGGGAAGGGGGGGGGGTGACTGACGGGACTTTGACAGACAGACTGTGAAAGGGGAGGCGAGGGAGGGAGGGAGGCATGATGACCCCCGGGGGCAGAACTTCAAGGGGAAAGCTGGCACTTTTAGACTCGAAACATTTCACTTAAACGTAATGAGTTTCTCGCGCGGTGCCAGCCCGAGACGGATAAGAGCTCAGCTCCTGACTGCCTTATTAGAAACCAGCTTAACGTGTCAGAAACCACCGAGAATCGGTGATGGATGGAGCAGATTTCTCAACATGTAGCTAAACATTTGCTCACACACTCACGGATAGGCCCGGCATGTGCACGAGCTCCACAGCCAAGGATACCATTAAAAAAGAACAAGAAGAAACAGCAACAAATGCTTTAAAACAACAGACTGAGAACGTACTTGGTGGCGAGCAGCATGTTTTTTCTCGAGTGGATCTCGTTGGGGTCTGTGTGCTGTCTGTTGAGGTACTCCGACACGGCCTTGGTGGGGAATTCAGTCTCGCAGATGTAGCCGAAGTCTCGCGCTAAATGAACAGCCTCCCCTGGAAAAACAGCAAAAGAACGTTTATTCATGTTAAACGGAAATAACTGAAATTACATAAATTAGTGGTTCTAATATATATCCATTTAAAGTAACATTAGAACACACACACATATATATATATATATATATACTAAAATTTACATTTTAGTTAATTTTAGTTTAGTTTAATCTAAATAAAACAAATCTGAAATTGTGTCTAAAATGTGAAGACATTTTTAATTTTAAGTATCCTGTAGATACTTTGTTAACTTACACTTGCAAAAATAAATTAATAAATAAATAAATAAATATTTTTTTAAATATATATATATATATATATATATATATATATATATATATATATATATATATATATATATAATATTGTTACAGTCATTAATACTACAATCATAACAAAACGACACAATGGTCAATAAAATATAATAATAAAGAATTTACATTAACTCGAATTAACTCAAAATAATGAATTATTTATATTTTTATATCTCTTTATTCATTCATTCATTCATTCCCCCACTGTCCAAAGGTTTCTGTTCACCAAAGGCTGCGAACGAGGGGTCACTCAAAATGAAAAGCAGACCACCACAATATCGGCTGCATTTCAGAAACTCATAAATATCAGATTAAGGAGGCAGGAAGAGTTCTCTGTGTAGCAGCAGAAGTGAACGCACCAGCCTGTCTTCTCTTTCTAAGCGGGGTCGCAATTTTGGTTAGATCTTGCCAGTAACTCTATGCGAAGTAACTCTGTGCCAATGAGACAAAGCCACGAACGGCAAAAAAAAGGGGGGGGGCATATGAAAGGATTTTGTAAACAAGAGAATGAACATCAGATGGGCTGCATTTCTTTTCTTTTTCATTTTTTTGGCTCCTACCTTCCACCAGTGACGTCAGCAGAGTGACGTTGGCCGCTTTGCGTCTGCCTGCAGGCAAATTCAACCCGATTTTCTCCAGCTTTTCTCTCAGAGATCTGCCTCCATTTTTCGACTTTGCCCTGAAAGCAAAATGAACATTTTTTTCTCACAAAGCCATTTATTACATTGATCATGCAACAATGTATAAACAGTCTTAGTGCACGTTAGTAATTATATATAAGTTCAGAGAAAGAATGGGCACATTAGATAACCCACATCTTACCCCATAAACCAATTTAATCCTCTACCTTGCCACCGTGTACAGTTAGAAACTGCAGCCCATTTCCTCAGCAGTGGCCATTGCAGTCACTCCTGGCTGAATATTTTTGGATAATGGACCCACTCTTAACCTGGTCCCCGGCTTCAGTCTGTAACTGCATACCTACAGTATATGGATCTGTAAGGTAGTTTCTAATTGGGTGTCTAGTGAGTGCATACACAAGGTATGTGTTTCTAATAAAGTGGCCAGTTAGTATAAACACAAGGTAGATGCTTCCAATAAAGTGTCCAGTGAGTGGAAGCACAAAGTAGGTGTTTCTAATAAAGTGGCCAGTGAGTGGAAGCACAAGGTAGGTGTTTCTAATAAAGTGGCCAGTGAGTGGAAGCACAAGGTAGGTGTTTCTAATAAAGTGGCCAGAGAGTGGAAGCACAAAGTAGGTGTTTCTAATAAAGTGGCAAGTGAGTGGCAGCACAAGACAGGTGTTTCTAATGCATTGGCCAATGAATGGAAGAACATAGCAAGTGTTTCCACGTAGGTTTGAGTGAGAGCACAATGAAGGTGTTTCTAATAAAGTGGCCAAATAGTGGAAGCACACAAATAGTGTATTCTGGTATTGTGTTTTGCTTGTGTGGGGCCAAGGAACGCAGCTCGCAGTCTGAACCCCGCCCCTACTAGATGGCTAGACAGATGTATGGCTAGGGGAGGGTTGCAGTAGGGTCAGCTAACCTGCGCAGCACGCCCCCCAGCAGCGAAGCGTTGAGGCACTCTGGGGGCGAGAGGCGCCGCTGAACTTCTCCCACCGTCACTTTGTACTTGGAGGTGGAGCTGAGGAGCGACAGGCGGCCAGGAACCGAGCAGAACACCTCGTTCACATTCAGTGTGACCCCGCCGATCAGCCCGTCCTTGCTCATCATCAGCGAGGCCACGCTCTTGTGCGGCATCGGCACTGTCAGAAACGACAGGAGAGGACTGTTAAACGCCAAATCTTGGCCTATAATATGGGAAATAATGTAGACATTACACACACAAGTATATATGTGTATTTGTAGATAAATATGACATATTATTTGTGTATAGTTTTATATAAAGACTTTTTGTATTAATATCATTTTTATACGCCGTCGAATTTAGGTTGTACACCGAGACAAAGCTCAAAGCGCGCTCTCGCGAGCCCTTCACGCAGTCCCGGTTACCGGGCTGACGGCTTCCGTCTGTTCCAGCACGCGCGCACACGCGCGCACACACGCGCACACGCACTGACTGTTTGTCGCTGCTCCGCAGCACGCGCTCTGGATTTCATAGCGTTGTTCATGAGCGGTAAACAAGGTGAAAGTGAAACAAACAGGCAAACAACGCATGCGCCCTTGTACTGCACAGATTACTACCTACACGCGGATGCCGGTCGTTAAATCATAGGGAGGCTACGATCAGAAGCGGTTGCACACGTACATTTTTACTAGACCTAAATCTCCTTCAAAGACCGCTCGTGCAGAACTCTCTGATTGTCCGCGAGCGCTCAGGACTCTGGAACTCCCCAAGTTAGGAGGGGGAAAAAAACAATAACAATTTTATTTTACTTTTATTGTCTTGTGTTATCGATTTGTTGATTGACCCGCGCTTTCGGTCACAGCACGCGCTCTCAGCGTCAAATGACGTCTCGTAATGCGCTAATGGGGTAAGGAGTGCGCAGGAGCGCGGTGGGGGGTATGGCGGAGGGGGTAATAGGGGCAAATGAGCTCCAAACGAGCTCACGAGACGCTGAAAGCCAATCCATCACAGCGGCCACTTACAGCCGCTCCGCTGGGAGACGCGCGCTCGAGTTAACTAGATTACCGGAGAAACGACTCGCGCGCACCGGGCAAATATTAACAAGAGCTCAGGGAGCCGTGCGAGCGATTACTGACAGAGAGGTTATTTTTTATTTATATATAGAGAGGCGATTTAAAAGCATGCATCCATACAGGAATGTATTATTATTAGACTATTTCACTGGTACTAGTAGTAATGTTGTTGTCATCATTAATAATAATGTAACTGCAAATAAATGTTTTTAGATAAATATAATATGTAATATTATAATTGAATATATTTTATTACAATAAAATAATTATAAGAGGTAGGAGGGCGACGAAAACATGCGTGAGTAAAGTTGTGTCTAGCAGGTGAATCCACCTGCACAGGTGTAGGTGACCTAATTTGCATATCAAATCAAACCAACCCTCTAAAGGTTCCTCTATTTTGCGCCTGCGTAAAAGAGACCTACTCCGAGGCCTGAAGTGAGTAGTAATACTAAAAATACTACAATCTTTGTGGTTTACCTTTTTTAATGACTGACTGGTCAAGAATGTTCATGCCGCTGTTGTTGGCGTCCTCCACGGCCTGCGAAAACACAGTAAACTGAAATAAGCATAAATCACAGTCCTGTTATTGTTTTAATTAAGATAAATGACAATACAACTAAAATAACAATTTATGCTAGTTGTATTTTAATACATTTTCATAGTATTTGTAGATGTAAAAACGCGGTAAAATATTTCGTTTAAGGGCAAAACTGAAAACAACGCGTCTCTTATGCTGCCATTTACTCGGGTGTCTCAGAAAGTTATTGAATTTCTTACTCTTTTCTCATTACAAGAGCCCCAAACTGACCAAGGTTCTCCTTGATCAACGTCCGTGCTGTGTAAAAAGCGGTTTAGCCGAAATGGGTTTATTCAAGTTAAATAAACACTTTATTTGAATTGATAAATCAGCTTCAAAAGTATTTTTCTGTGGAACGGACGAACCTCTTTTTTACAGTGTACAACGTTTTAAACACTACCAGTACTAAAAAACTGAACACGGAAAGAAACGAAAGCCAGAAGAACGATCAAAGCCGAGCGCTCAAGAAGAAACACTGGAGAAGCATTGCAGCTTAGCAGAAGCAGAGCATATCCAGACCAGGCTCAGCACAGTGCTCCTCTCAGGCTGTATTACAAACAGGTTTACTAGCTAAACTCAATGAGCTGAGTTGGATTTGATGGAGAGATGGGGTTTAACTTGTGTTTTCTCTCAGCGCTGGGTTTAGTCTTTAAGACCGAGGATTTGCTGGATCAAATCCAATGCCACTTTACTACCTGACAGTCTGTTCCCCTTCACTTCGCGAACGCTTTAATGTGACAGATAATCCACCAAGGTCCAATCATGCATATACAAGCACATTTATCTCCAATAATCATCTTATTAACCAAATTATTTTTTTTTCAAACATACCTGCAAAACCTAAAGCCTGCTAAAATAATTACAAACCGAAATATTCATATGTAGTTACAATATATCATTTCAAAACGAGCTCCTCAAATTCCCTTCAGTTTAATAGGGAATAATGATGATTAATGGGAGATTAAAATCTAATGAGAGGCCTGAATAATCTGTAATGGATGAATTATACAGTCTCTATAACCTCCAGTGTTTTTATGTCTACATTATTGGAGAATACGAGTCTGTCTATGGGCTTATCATATATAATCCATTTAAATACATAGAATACAAATAGAAATATGCATGTAATAAGTATAATACAAAACAGTGACAATAAAGAGTGTTTATAGCGGAAACACTATTCAGTTGCAACCACTAAACTATGCAAAACAAAACATAAAATATAAAGTATAGCAAAAAACACAACATACATTAAATGGCATCAAACAAAAATAAATAAATAAATAAAGCAGCAATAAATAAGAATAATGGTTTGAAAAAAAGAAGAACTAAAGTTCTGGAGCTTTAAATTCGTACAACACAGAGAAATAGAAGAAGACCAAAAAAACAAACCCAAACGTGACTCACGTGCGCGTCGTCCATGCCGTGAGCCAGTCCGTGCAGTAAGCCATCGCCCATTCCCGCCTCCAGCGCATGCGGCGCTGAATGCAACAGCACGTCCGGTCTGCGCACGGCGCTGTAGTCCCTGCGCGGGTCCAGCCCGGAGAGCTGCGGCAGCGCCGCGCGGGGCTGCGCAAGCAGAGAGCCGCCGCTGCCGGCGTCAGCGCCTCCGCCGTCCTGCCGCTGGCGCGAGGAGCCCCATGGGTGCTGCTGGTGTGGCTGGTGCAGCGCGTTCAGCGCGTACGGGTCGTTCACGTGAGAGTAGGGGTCCTGGCCCTGATGGTAGGGCGGCAGCGGCTGGTAGGGCGGCGGGAAGTACGGGGGCTGAAAGTCCGAGGACGGCGCGTGCGAGAGCGGCGGCGCGCTCGAATAGGGCCCCTGAGACACAGAGCCCAGCTGGGACAGGCGCGAGCTGTGGCCCGGCACCCCGTCATGACGGTCCTGCATTGAGAAAAAAAACAAATTATAAACAATGAATAATGAATATAAAGAGACGCGCTTAGAAAACAAATACAGTGTTTACAGACAGGCTTTTATTAAATAAAGCAAAATAACAGCAAAATATACAGAAAACTAAAGCAAAACAGACTTCAAAAAACAACGAATGATGTTCTGCATAATAATGTGTTTAGAAATACGTTATAAATGCATAAGGCATTTAAAAGCAAAATAACAAAATGTAGAATTAGAAAAAGACCAAAAGAAAATAAATAGCCAGTTACAAATGCATCATTATTACTTTAAATATTTGAATATATAATGCATAAATAAAATCAAATATAAAAATATGTATTTTATCTGTTTTTTTTTAAACTATTAAAACCCCTAGAAGCTGTTTTACGATTTCCTGAGCCTCTATAAAAAGTACAACAATTCTAAATATAATAAAAGTCCCTTCCACAAACGGCTTTAGAAACAGCAGTGTTGCATAAAGAGTCTGGACTAGCTTTTCCAGCTTTTGTTCAAGCATGAAAATAACAACACACCTCAGAGGAGTTTAGATAAGAGCACGATAAATGGATTTAGGAACGGGATTACTTTGGTGTTGGTTAGTTTGTGTGAAGCACGAACTGGGTCACAGAACTGAGGGGAGATGGTGGAGATGTTTCTAGGCAAAATATCCTTAGGCAAAATACGATAATACAGAGTGGAGATAGGAAGGGAGGGGGATACTGAGCAAATCTGAACGCAGATTAAATTTGGAGGCGAACAGAAGGAGCAGAGTGGTCATGAGAACAAGAACAACAACACAAAAAGAGAGAAGTTAGAGTTAAAGTGCATCACAGAAGAGACGCGAGACTGAGCGATCAGCTGGACTTACCGTGGCCGAGTAAGTGTGGACTAACATCTGGACTAAAGTCTGCTCGCCAACACACACAGTCTCTGTCTCTCTTACACACGCGCACACGCAAGGCTCGCGGAGATGAGCTGGAGAGTGCAGAAGCGCCTGCAGATGTTCCTCTCTCCGGCTGCTAACAGCTAACTCCTCATGGCTCTGTCTTTCCGCGCCTCGCGCTCTCTTTCTCTCTCTGCCTGAGTGCTGCGCGTGCCGTCCCGCCTGCCCTGCCCCGTCTGCTTGCCCCCCTCCCAGCCCCCAAAGTTACCCCTCCACCCCTCCGCGTGCTGCTACACCTCCTCGGAGTGATTGTTATTCATGACTCCTAATATCGCTGCAGTGCTTAAAGAGAAGCGCGCGAGGAGCGGCGCGCGCAGAAGTCAGAGAAAGAGAGAGAGAGAGAGAGAGAGAGAGAGAGAGAGAGAGAGAGATGGGAGGAGGAGCGATAGAGAACGAGAGAGAGAGAGAGTCAACAGGGAAGCACACGCGGTCACTGATGCTAGTTTTTTATACTACACCCCCGCGAGGACTCCCTCTCTCTCTCTCTCTCTCTCTCTCTCTCTCTCTCACACACACACACACACACACACACACACACACACACTCTTTCTTTGGGGTCTGGACTTCTCTCTTTGCCCCATTGCCCATTGTTATCCTATGGTGTTATTGTTGCGCGCGTGCAAACACACATCATTTATTTGCCCCCCGCTGAACTAAAAGAGCCAGCAGCTGGACAAAAGACTCTCTCTCTCTCCCACACACACACACACACACGCACGCCCACACTAGTGCCCCTACACACACATACACCACACCACACAAAAAAAGCTATAGGCACCTGTCCATGGGTGTCGCACCTGGGGGAACAGTGGGCCAAATTACTCAGGGCAATCAATGAAAGTGGGCTTCAAGGGTCCAGAACTAAAAAAGATTGCCCTAGTGTAAAGTTGGGGAAGGAAACACTCCACACCTGACCATACACACATGTTCCAAGTATGTGCTATATCTCAGTCCCAGACACTGACCCTAACTTTATACCATACATATACCAGTCTCAATGCTAAATAGCCATAAACACCTGCCCAGACACCATACTTTCCTTTCCCAATACTAACCATTTACTGTCTTAACCCCATGAACACCTGCCTTAGCATTGAGCAACACCATACACACACATCTCAACACCAGATTGCCATAAACACCTGTCCTAACACCACACACACACCTGTCTCAACAAGCAACCATAAACACATCACAACACCATTGCTACACTTGTCTTACCACTAATTAGCCAAAAACACCTGTCCCAACTCCATGAACACACTTCTTCCAAAATCAAATAGCCAAAAACACCTGTCCCAACACCAGACATACACCTGTTGACACCAAATACTCATAAACACCTGTTCCACCATCATGCATGCACCTGCCAGCACCAAACAGCCATAGACACATGTCCTAACACAAACACTTGTTCCAACATCATAAATACACGTCAACACTAAATACAACACCTGTCCCAGCTCAAAAAAACACTTATCATACACATGTGTTTCAACACTATGCTCACTAACCCCAATACTAACCACACACCTGCATTAACACCTGCTCCACCACTGACCATACACATCTGTCATCTTACACACATCTGTCCCAACAACACCTCTCTATAAACACTACAAACGCCTGTCCATTCCTATACTGATCCCACACGTCTTTCCCAACACTAAATACTGAAAATACACACCTGGCCTAACACCTTAATTACATATCCAATTATACATTCATCATACACATGTGTTCCAACGTGCCTTAGAACAATTAATGTCTATTCAGTCGTACACTATTTATGCACACCCTAAATATTTATACCTTGTTCATACATGCCTAATCTAATCTTAAAAACATACACGCACACACCTTAACGTATATTCACGCCTGTCTCACCACCAAACAGTGCGCCCACATTACCAAACACATTCAGCTCTCCTCTGAAAGGGGCTGCTGTGAGACTCATTGACTGACCATAATGCCCAGAACGAATGTTGAATGAACACCTACAGAGTTGCATTAATGCACGCAGACACACACGCACCCACACTCACACAGTCCAGAAGGACCCCGCTGAACCACTGCTGAACCCCTCTCTGGAAGTCACATTGCGTTCACACCGTTCGAAATCATCCTACCCCAGACGCCCCCCTAACCCTAACGAGCACGAGCAAATCTAAATCTGAACACTGAATCTGAACGCACGCGCGCCCCAATCCAGCGACAGCGACGTTTAAACTCTTTGAAATATTTAAAATGTCTAAAAAGCCCCCTGTTGTTGCACCCCTTCTTCCCCCTACACACACCACTATAAATCAGCCCGTATTATGGCCGATTTCACGCGCCCGGATCGAAGTGCTTAATTAGCTCGGGGGTCACAGGGGCTGTGAGAGAAAAGCCATGTGCGTCTCGCGAGGGCGACATCCCGTCCCGCGAGGGCCTTTACACGCGCGCGCACTCACACACACTCCCGTCCTGCCAAAAGCCAAAACAAAAACAACAACAAAAAATACCTTCACTGCTACTCACTAATATCTATCTATCTATCTATCTATCTATCTATCTATCTATCTATATATATATATAGATAGATAGATAGATAGATAGATAGATAGATAGATAGATAAATAGATATTATAAGTAAATAAAAAGTAAATTATTACATGCACATTTAAAATACAACCGCGTTGCATTTATGTGCGAAAATATAACGTATCCATATATTATGCATTTATAAAAGGAGCATTTTTATTTTTGTAAATGTGCTGTTGCTCAATATACAAGACACAAAATCCTATTTTTTTATTCTGACTGAAGTCAGCAATCAGTTAAGAAAAAATATATAAACATCAATATCAATTAATAAAAAATAAAAACAATTATATTACAAGCCTACACCTACACCTACACCTCCAATATATATATATATATATATATTTTTTTTTACATATCTGAATCCCTCGTTGGTGAGGAAATTTCCTTTTGCTGACACATCAACATTTAGACATAGTTTCAACCCTAAAGCCGAGTGAAATCAAATCAGTCTAATAATGTAACAATAATCCTCAACACGGCCGAGTAAAACCTGAGCCGAAGCCGAGTTCCTCTCTATTCCCCTATTTATCCATCAGCAGCTCTTAAACTCTCCAACTGCCCTGCTTAAAACCACCATTCAGGATAAAGTCCACACAAACCGGACCTACTACCCTTTTGCCCCCTGCATTGCCCCCACCCCCTCCTGCCCCCTGCACCGCTGTCCGGGTGCACATTTACCTCATAAATGTCTTCATACTTGACATTTTCCACGAGTTTCCACAGCATGTTCACGCGCTGCTCCCTGCACGGCGAGTGCATTCATGTGAGGAGTGGAACACTCAACTCCCTCTCTCTCTCCCTCTCTCTCTCTCTCTCTCTCTCTCTCTCTCTCTCCCTCCCTCTCTCTCTTTCTCGTGAAGCTCGCAGAAGAATCTTCTGTGGATCCGATGTGATTCCCTCGCGCGCTCTCTCTCTCTATGTGCGCAAGGCGAAGTTACAGTTGCCACCCCGATCCTCTGTGTATGTGTGTATGTATGTGTGTGTGTGTGTGTGTGTGTTTCCGCGTTCCCCCTGCTCACTATCAGCTACACGTTAACCATCAGCACACATACACACACAGCAGGCCTCACACAGCCTGGTCACTTCCAATGGGATTAAAGGCAAAGTCTGAACGGTGAAAACAACACAACAGACTGAACAACAACAACAATAATACAGAAAACTATTTGTTTGCGTATACAAATACTGTATAAATTCAAAATAATAATTTAAAAGAATAATTTTTGTTAATTAGCTCATATATTTTAATTACATCGTTTCAATTATTTCCTTTTACATTTATAAGCACTACGATAAAGGAAAAGGTAATAACAATACAAAATAACAAACACAACAATGATACTCATAAAAACAATAATATAAATATTAATAATAGCGCTGCATATTGCATTATTATTATTGTTGTCGTTATTATTATTATTATTATTACAGTTTTGTATTTATTTATATTTTTATTTCATTTTATGTTATTATTGATACTAAGAACACCAATAATGTGTGCTGTAACTAGCTGGTGCAATCAGCCTCTCAGTGCTATCGATAATTTACACAGAAAGATGATGGAGGGAAATATTGATTTTCTTTTATTTTCTCTCTCTCTCTCTCTCTCTCTCTCTCTCTCTCTCTCTCTCTGTTGTGTGGCCCCGCCCTGCTCGCGTTCCTCCCGTCTCCTGCCGCGGTTTGTGCGCTCGAGGGCTGCGGCCGTCATCTGAAAGTCAAATCTCGGCTCAGCTCGGGATCAGGTGTCCTAGAGCGCCGCGCGCATGTGCCGCTAAAGACCGCGGGGCAAGTTGAGCCGCTCAGCCCCGCCGCTCTGCTCCTGCGGAACCCGGGGAAAATACTCCCATCTGCTGGCCGCAAGATGTACTGCAACACACGAAATATTACAGCAGGGTTTCCCTTACTCAGTCCTGTACTCCAGCGGTTCTCCACTCATCATCGACTGACCACCAATCCCTTTACGAACTGCTTTACACAGATCAGCCATAACATTAACAGCTAGTGAATAAGTGAATACCATAAATTATCTGGTTACAATTGCACGTCAACGGGTGGGATGCAGATATTAGGGCAGCAGGTGAACAGTTCTTAAAGTTAAAGTGTTGGTAGCAGGAAAAATGGTCGAGCGTGAGAATCATCAGTTGTGAGTATTAGAATAAGGCCACGTGTAATCGCACCCTAGACGCATTCATGCCACTCAAAGCTCGAACCTCCTCAGGAGGAGCGTTTGAGCCACAACCAAAACCCCTCCCAGCACAAACGAAACGAAACGACTTTGCATATCCACACAGCAGTCGATTCAGTCTGACTAACGGGAGACGCATTTGGCTACCGAGTGTTATCAGGACACAGCTCACAATCCAGTGGTCACCTGAAGCCACCAGGTCTAAATAGGGTCTGTGTCCAGGGCCGAAGTGTGATGGCCAGATGGCTGAGACAGAGCATATCTAAAACGGCAGGACCTGAGGGGTGTTCCCGGTGTGCAAAAACCAGTACCTACCAAAAGTGCTTTCAGCTAGGTACTGGTCATGGGCGCCCAAGGCTCAATGATGGATCCATGGAGGCCGCACCTTGCAACAGGACTTAAAGGACACCTTCAGAGGTCTTCTGCAGTCCATGGTTTGATGCTGGTCAGAGCTGTTATGTACACATAGTGTACCTTTTTAAATGTTTCTTTTGGGGCATTTATTTTGAGGGCTTTTTTTAGTGTTATTTCGTTTCTTGAGTCAAAACTTTACATACAGTTGTTGTATCGATCAAATACTAAAGTCAAGGGATATACATTTACTCATAGTGATTTCTTATCAAAGACTATTAAATAATATACTATTGTTTTAAAAAAGTCACAATCATTCACTTTCCAGTCTTGCTCTTGCTCTTTCTCCCGGTCCAGGTAATCAAGGCCTGCAGTAGCGCATTACTACTAGAGCCAGACATGGTCTCCAGGACCAGGGCTTGCTTTAGTACAGTCTTATCCACCTACAGTTACAGTATACAGTTTAATTTCAGTTCCTGCTCCCGCACACTTGCAACAGTAAAGTGACACTCAAAGTATGACTTACTCCAGTGTTGGTTGATGCACAGCTGTGTATACAACACTTCATTGGCAAAAATGAACTGTTATAATAATTTAGCTAAATTTAGAAAACATGGTAGTCCTCTTTAACTAGTTTAAAACACTCTTTAAAAAAGGGTTAATCAATGTTCTCAATGGAACCATTACAACTACACTCTAGATACTTAAATGTTTTGTCCGGTTAAAGGTTTTTTCACATAAGTGATGTTAAATCATACTTTAAAAGGACTCTAAAGCACCAAAGGGTGAAATGATCCTTTTTCAATACTGCAAAGTATGATATGTGGGTAGAGTGGACACTACAGGCTAGTATTGACTAGAAGCTGTGTTTACTCTAGTTCCTCATAACACAGTACGAGAGAACTATTACATTGATATACATGATTAACATATTAACTTATATTAACATAGCCATTTTTTTAAAACGAATATAAGAACACATTAGCTGACAAACCAGTTCATATTTTTTATATATTTTATATATTCTGTATATTTCTTAAGAACAGACGCCATTATGACACACACTTCTTACCGGTAAACGTCCCAGTCTTTGTCGCCCCCTTCTGTCAGAAAGAAAGAACGTCACTGCAACTGTGAATCCTGGGGACTGCATTTTTTTTCGATCATTAGTGCTAAAAAAATGGCCTTAGCTTAATTTAACAGAATTTATTAATTACTTTTAAAAATGAGAAAAACTACATCACCAGAACTGCAGCTTCATCTAACTATAGAATGGTCAGAGCTAGCTATTGAACACGCAAGAGTGCCTTCCGTCCAGCTGGGATTAGTGAATTGAGAATTATCCCAGGGATTCTGAATAGATAGATAAATAGATAGTTGTATTCTTTTGTAGCATTTCTCTCCACATTAGTTTCACTTGACCAGGGCTGCCCAAAGTGTTGCTAGTGGGCCAAAGTTGGCCCATGGGGACATTTCATTTGGCTCAGTTACCCTAACCCCACCCCCTCAGATACCTAATATATATTTTTAACATGTATAATGATCAAAATGTTATCTCCACTTTAAAATCATATTGCACCTCATTTCTCACAGTGCTGGTACAGTGTACACATAGAAGTGCTTCAAAAGTCCTCATTATATTAATGCACATTAAAATCTCCTTTTCTAGAAAGCTTCCTTTTTAGATATGAGGGTTTCTTATGGCAGTGACAAAATGCTTCTGTTAAGCTCGCTGTTTTGTGGAAAGGCAGTAGAGAGAGCTGCATTTTTGAAGACACTGGCTGAAAGATCGGTGAGGGTGCTCTGAGAGAAATGGAGCTGATTGAGTTTGACCCACTTTTAGATCTCTGTTGCTTATGAGGATCTGTTCCATTGGCTATTAAGACACTTTTCAACTTATGGATGAGTGAAAAGAATCAGTGATGAATGTTTCAACAGTCCTGCTGCTCTGCAGATAGAGCCAGACATACACACACACACATACACACACCCCTTCATTCCTCAGGGCATGTCTAGAGGCCATGACAGATGTCGTAACAGTTTGAGAGAAAGTAGGCTCATTCTGCACAGGAGGCTTTGATTTGAATTCAACACAATCATACACACACACATACACACATACACACACACACACACAATATGTATATCCAAACATGCATGCATGCATATGGACATGCATTAACAGCCATGTGAACATCTGTAGAAAATAATGTATATAACAATGTTGTATAAAGTGCACAGTAGAGATACATACAAAAACACACTCTAAATCTGTATTAATATTAAATATGTAAACATAGTGTGCTCATAGCAAGTACAGCTTTCAAAATCCTCACATTGGTATCATTGTCTAATAGGGTGCTCACCTCTCTTTTAATGCTAGCCACATGTTTCTCTGCCATGTCTAGTTTTACAGCTCACACAAACATCTCTTACTTTACCTCCACCAACCAGTCACCAATGGGGGACATATGGGTTTCAGCTATGTAAACCTTTTAAAAAATAGAAAGCTACACTCTCTGCTCCTGTGTTTACCCCCAGTCCAACATTCTGCACATTTTAGTGTGCTACCTAACTCAACAATTCATTACTACATACTTCATGAATGTAACATCGGGTTTATGTAGTTGAAACAAACGTGAAAATGCGTTTAGAATGCGTTTAGAGTCAGTGCACAACTTGGCCAGCAGATGGCGCTTGAGTAACACAATAAATACTTCACTGTGCTCTATGGATCTCCGCTTCTACTACACTACTGTTTTGTCGCCTCAAAAAACTCTGTTTTTGTCATAAATTACAGCAGTTAATAAAGCTATAGGCAACCTACGATATGTCCATTAGTCGGCTGTGTACATAAGACAGAGGAGCCCAAATGGAGAATTTAGAGCAAACTACAATAAAAACAATGTTAGGTTATAGATATTCTGGACCGCTTGGCAGGCCTTACTGCTAAACTCTCTAAACGCCAAACACTCACCAGGTAAGGCACACAAATCCACTGCATGAAGATCCCTTAATAGTATTCCTCTGGATTTATTTGTACCCCTATCTAACGTTTCTTCCAGATTCAGTACAGAACAGACTCAGTTGAGTCATTATGAGTCTACCATACATTTGATATTGATGCAATACATCATTTATTCGGCTTATGTATGTATGTATGTATGCATGAATAGCTACATCAAGACAAGTAGCCAGCAAGCTGATCAATACACTTATGGATTTTGTTTGCTATAGCATTCATATACTTTGGGTTTTAAACGAGACGCATAGGTCAATACATTTCTTGGACTTTGAAGTAGCCCAAGTAGCCTAACTAGATTGAGTTTTAGACGTGACGCCTCTTTAAATCTATGTACTTCTAATACTGATTATATTCGTCTAATATGGATTATATTCTTCTTTAGACACAGCCGCCAGCATTCTCTATTTCATATGTATTGACTGAGGTCTTGTATGCTGAAAAAGCAAGCAGATATTTTACATCGACATGCACGTCATCATCATTATCATCATTATCATCAATAATAATGATAACGTTGCAATGATTTATCTCCACATTCTGCAGCCCAGAAACCTTTATTGCCAACTTAAAAGCTTTGTCAAAACTCGTAAATAGCTCATCTTTTACAGGACCTCAGAAACTCCTTGCCTTTCAGTATTTGTAAAAAAAATAATTAAATAAAAATAAAGTAGAACTATAAACTTTGCTGCTGGAAATGAATGCAATAGTACAAGAGTACAATAAAGCAGAACACTCTGTCAGTGAGCATTGCTCATAATGTTTATCACAAATCTCTATTAGTGAAGTAGTTATCTCATTGTTTGTCATTTAAACCCTTCCAGATAATTCATTTTGTTAGGTTATATCAAAAAAACCTTATAAGATAAGTAACTGCTATAAGTAAAGTAACTGCTTACAATAAGCCCCCTAAAGTACTCATAAAGTAAAGTACTGCCATAACTAACGTCAGTACAAATGATCAGAACAGCAGTTTAGTGTGTCTATAAGCTCCATCAATGATGCCACATGATGCTCTTTAACCTTACAAATCTCTTTTAAGACCATGTCTCCTTACGGAACAAAAAGTGGATCTTTAATGGCATTGGTCAAATAATCCTTTTGTTGCACCCTTATTTATAAGCGTCTATGTGACTTTTTAGAATGACAGAATAAGCTCTCAGTTTTGGTTTATGATTTTATGAAAAACAAAATAGTTATAGAACCCCTTACATTCTTTGGAGGTTCTTCATACTTTAAAAAGGTTCTTCTCCCTTGCACATCTCATTTACAAAAAAATATATATATATTTTTTAAAGTACTGTCTACCGAACGGTTCTTTTAGGAAATAGTAGTGAGTCTTCTTATTTTCTGACCACTTTGTTTTTAAAAGTAGATTCCAACCCAAAAATATAATCCCTAACAGTATAGTAGAAACCCTGTTTTGGCTGGTGTTCCATGATAGTACTCCAAGATAGTAAATCTGGTCAGCAAAGTCAGTCAATACATTTGGATTGTGAAGAGAAAATGCATTAAACCCAGTCACCATGACAGGAGTGTAAATCCTGTCAGAGAGGTAAGCGTGAATGAAACACAGTGAGGTAAGAGCAGGGTGAGTGGGGGGTGAGCAGGATGACAGGTGAGAAGACAGGTGACAGGTGTGTTATTGCTGCTATCTGAGCCCTACAGAAAAAAAAGATGTGCTTCAGCCAGGATATTCCAGACCAGACATGCTTCTATAGCTGTTTGCTCAGGGTGTAAATCAATGTTTTGACCCAAAGTAAAGCCCAAATGCACTGGTTGTCCATAAATGATGAATTGAATTATCGATTCCACATTATAAAGAGGTTAAAGCCATGCTTATTTTTAGATGCTGAACGTTTTTAACATAAGTACGTTTTTGTAGTTTTATAAGAATACAATAAAAGTATACTTTTTATTTAGTATAAATCAAGTTGTTAAAAACAACACGCAAACAAGTATCTATAAAATGGGAACTTTACATGACAATGCAAAAACATATTTCTATTGGTCCATTTATCATTAACAATCATTTGAAAAATGTGTGTGTGTGTGTGTGTGTGGGGGGGGGGGGGGGGGGGGGGGGTTGGACCATAATATGACTTGGTTCATATATACACAAATATACAAAGGAATTCAACCGCAGCACACTGGTTTAATATAAGACTTTGAGCAATATGCTTTATTGAACACGAGTAGTTTGCATGTAAGATATTTCATATATGTAGTTCAAAACCTACAAGAAAAGTCGTCATTTATATATTTATATATAACTTCTATACAAATGCGGTCGAGATGTCGTGTTCTGAAGCTTTAGTGAGGAATGTCAGGTTTGAGCAGTGTACAAACTTCAACATGCACAATATACAGTTTACCGATGGCAACAAAGAGAGTCACCAGAATTTCATTTACAGTTCCAAAGTGACCTGAAATCAGGCCTTGGCAAAAAAAAAAAAATGGAATGTGCATCTTTCAGTAAAAGATATTACATTTTCAAATAATTGATTCCACTATTTCAGGAAAGACAAATTTTAAACAAAATACTTCCTTTAATAACTTACAAAAACAGTGGAAAGATTGAGAGAATGTTCATTTCTAGGTTTAAATAGACACTGGAGTAGGACATGATGGCAAAAAATAAATTATTAGTGATTTTTAAATCAATTTTAAAAAGGCTGGAAAATAAAAAAAGCCCACCCCACACCAGCCACGCCCTGAACAAGGCCCGCCCATCAGGGCTCAGATCAGGAAGTGATTCAGCAGTGATCCATCATTGCTAAGAAGGACGCAGTCATTCTGTTTTCTCCATTTTTCCATCTTTTGTTGGTGTTTCGGCAGTTTTGCGGAGTGCCGATTTTTCAGAGTTGATCTGGCTGCCGTCAGGTGTTCCTGTGCTTTTATTGGCTGAATGTTTCTCCAGATAGTTTAGCATTTCACTCAGAATTGTCTGAAAGGTGCTGAGAGCCGCACAGATCGCTGGCGTGCCGAAACCATGTGTGATAAGACTGTAAAAAAAAGAGGAAAAGGGTGTATTTGAGAAGGTACTTGCTTACTAGAAATTGGATGTCATCATGAGCACTAAGTGTGTAACAAACTTTGTTTTCTGAATATGTATTTGCAGGCTAATGTGAAAACACCTGCTGTCTTTTACATTGTGTAGAAATGTTATGAGGAATTTTCCAAATTTTCCAAATTACAGAGAGCATTTCATCCTTCTTGTGTAAAAGAATTGTTTTTGAGATACCAGGTTTTGTTTCTAGCAATGTAGATTTGTGTGCTCAGTTAAACATATGGAAGGACATGACTGTGTATTACTGAGTGTGTGTTAATACCTGAAATGTGTTAGATGTCTCTGAATGTCTAAGTCCAGTATTGGCGTTGGCCTTGAGGAACCCAGTGGGGAACGATCCTGACTTAACAAATCCTGGAACTCTTTACAGATCTGCCTGCACGCAAACACACACACGAGCAGATGTGTTTAATCAAATGCACAGAAGAACAGTAGTACCTTATATATATATATATATATATATATATATATATATATATATATATATATATATATATATATATATGTATATATATATATATATATATATCAGAATGACAGGAATGTTTTCCCCGGACCTTGCCTGGAGCAATATCTTATGTCTTAAAACAAAAGGAGAACCTCAGTGCATAAATTAAGACATTTGCAAAAATGATCAAAATTGGTTTGCAGTTTTAAATAGCATAATGCTCAGCAGGGCTGTTTCTACACTCAGCAAAAACTGCTTCTAAATAGTACCAAAAGAGGTCCCTATTTTTGTGACAATAGTGGAACCCCTTTTGTCGCTGTATAAAACCCTACAGGTGCTTTAAAGAACCATCTGCAGCACTCAGCAAGCAATATGCATTACATCTGTGCATATGAGGATATAGACAGAATCATTCTCTTTACTAAAGAACTCTTCAAGAGAGTTTTTTAACAGAGTAGTTACCAAAGTCATGGGGCACCAGTCTTATCCGCTAAAGGCTAGTGTGGCTGCAGGTTCTTTAATTCAAACATACCAAACTCCTATGACTAATCAGCTGATTAAAGACTTGGAGCAAGTGATTATACTGGAAAATCAGGTGTTCTTTTGCTTGATTGCACTAAAGGCCTACAGCCGCAGCGGCCATTTGTGTATAAGATCCACATTTTGAATCATGTTAACACTGGTAGGCAATTGTAGTTTTTAGAACCCTTACTGCATGGTATGGAAGCAAACCCTACTGTACCACAGGTTGTTACCCACTATGTTACCCACACCAACCATGGTGTTGTACACATATGTTGCACACTATACAACCATCATATGCTGTAAATGAAATTGTCTTCCAACCTCTATTAATGGACTTACTTGGTGGCCAGCACCATTTTCTTGCGGGCATTCTGTTCCTTGGGTTCTGTGTGCTGTCGCGCCAGGTGTTCTCCCACTGCTTTAGTGGGGAACTCCGTCTCACAGGTGTAGCCAAAGTCCCGGGCCAGGTGCAGCGCCTCACCTGCACAGTGCAGAAAAGGAACAGTGTTCATCAGTGCACCCTCAACGCCATCCGTGTAGTTAGGAGCTACTGGTCTGAATCCATAGTTATTTTCCAATTTGTAGGTAGTTCTCATTTGTATCTTATACCGCTATTATGTGTATTTCTGTATTAATTTTTACAATGTATGTACTGCATATGCATCATACACATAGTCTTGCTCAGTTACATTTGTGTCATTGTGCTGTTCAAAAGCAATATATATATATATATATATATATATATATATATATATATGCATAGCTTAGTCGCTGTTGGAACAAAATGTTGGATTTCCATTTTTGCCCATCATTTGAAACTGACAGCCACCAGCTACACCATCAAAATTTCAAAATCTGTCAGCATTTCATGATGACAGATCAACAAAAATGGTCCAGAAATGTTTAAAATACAAATAATTTACATTAATTATGTTAGACATGAGCAATGTTTTTTTGCTTCTCCTGTGAAGTTACTGTTTTTTTTAAATTAGAGTTTTTGTGGGTGATATATAGTTTTTTTTATGTAAGGATTTTCTTCGAAACCAAATAATAGTTGTTTTTTTTTGTTTTTTGTTTTTTTTTTACAGGATGCTATTAAAAATAATTAATGCACTTATCATTGCATTTATATACTAACAAATGGGTTTATGAGCCTAATCTTCATAATAATCTGGTGAATGGACATATGATTCCCTATCTTTGGAAATATTGTATGTTAAATTTAATGGTACCGCTATATTGAATAGCGTTGTCATAAAATAAAAGCACTTCGTATGAATGTACTTTACATGACCACAAAGACCAACACCAAACAACACTTAAAATATGGTTATTGCATCTCAGATGCGACTCAGAAACTCTCACTCCTCTTACAGCTGTCAGCACCCACACAACTCTAGCAGAGATCACTAATAAGTACGAATAAAATTCAAGACGTGTCTGAAATAAAAGATGATTAGATTAAGAAATTTACAACTAGAGCATCATCCTTACATCAGCAGCAGTGCATCAAAGATTGAATGGTTACTTCAGTTCTGACAGCACTTTTCTACAAATGTGAATTTCAGTTCAGCAGCATAGTCTGTGTATTCTGTAAAAAATATGACCACGCTACCTCCGCCATTTTACAGCATGTAATGGCAACAGTTTTACTTACAGCTATGTTGTCTTACATTACTTATACTGATAAGTACTTTTATTGTGATTATGCTAGTCAAGTTACCAGTCAGGTGCATTGCACAAGGGCCCCACAGCATAACCCAGCACCTTCATACACTCAATAATGAGAAACAAACAAAACATTTCAGCTAAACCGAAAGTGCCTTACCTTCCACTAAAGAGGTGAGCAAGGTGACGTTAGCAGCTTTTCTGCGGCCTGCAGGGAGATTGAGTCCCAACCTGTCCAGCTTCTCTCTAAGGCACCGTCCGCCATTCTTAGACTTTGCTCTGAGAAAGAGAGAGAGAAAGTGTGATTTTCTTTGTACCTGCAGAATGTTTTTATACGTTTCAGTATTGCTCAAAATGTTCATTTAGGTTTTCCCTTTCAAGCAGTTTTGAAAAATGTCATTTCAGATGTTCTCCAAGTTCAGTGTCCTGTGTTTTTACATCTTCTTTCTTATGTTTTAAAAACATATTATTAAATGCAAAAATGTTTAATGTCAGAGAGCATGAAACAAGAGCGATGGAGGTCAGTAAAAACAGATGAACGGCATGAATTTCCAAAAATTGGTATATCAGTATAAATAGGGAGCATTTTTGCTTTATGTTTTCTTTTTTGAAATGCATCCTGGTTTGATTGCCATGATGACCACGAATATGAAAAACTGTTCCATACGGCATGTGCACACTGGCTCTCTCTTCCATTTATACTGACTAAACAAGTTTGTGTGTTGGGAGCTCAGTTTATTAGCATTCACTCAAAAAGGTGCAAGAAGAGTTCTGTGAGAGTGAGGAATGTTTTAAGGTTTCAGACCCTTCACAAGATGTTAAGTACATTGTAAGAATGAAAGATTCTGCAAAACTATGTTTAATGTCTATTTATTTGGTAACACTTTACTGAAGGGCCAAATTTATATACCTGTCATGGCAACATACATATGCTTACATAAATGTGTATAAAGGCTAATTCTGATAAGCTTATGTTGGAAATTGTAATTTCACCCCAAAAAAGGGTTCTTTAGTAAATGCAATGGTTCTACGTGGAACCATGACAACTCAGCAACAGCCATTTGGATGCTAACATGGTTTTTTGCTTGGTTAAAGAGTACATTGCATCGGTGGGAAACCTTTATAGACGCTTCTACATTGAACCTTTTAAGATGGTTTATAACAAGGCTTTAAACATGGTTATGAAGGTTTATGTCCGTTGTCATTTAGCCTTTACGAACACTGCCCTTTAGTAAAGTGAGGCAAACTCAGTGTTTGGATGCACAGTTTAGCACAATGTCTCTCTCTCTCTCTCTCTCTCTCTCTCTCTCTCTCTCTTTCTCTCTCTCTCTCTCTCTCTCTTTGGCTTTGTCTGTTGCTCTCTCACTCACCCATTCTCTTTGCTTTTTCCTTCTCTCTCACTCCATCCTTTAGTCTCTCTCTCTCTGCAGTGTGCATAGTGAACTCTCTGTGTATGTGTGTATATGTGTGTGTGTGTGTGTATCTTCATCCCCACCCAACTTCCCTCCTCGACTCTGCCCTCATTTCTCTCTCTCTCTCTCTCTCTCTCTCTCTCTCTCTCTCTCTCTCTCTTTCTATCTCACTCTCTCTCTCTCCCTCGTCCTCATCAATAATGGAACCTTTGGCTCCTCTGCTCTCTCCATCTCTTCCTCTTTCCCTCACTCTCTCTATTTTTCCTGCCCCCACTCTCTCCCCTCCCCTCTTTCTCCTCTTTATCTCCAGATCAAGTGTCCAGAGCTTGTTCACACCAATATCCTCCCTCTTCCTTTCACTCTCTCTCTCTTTCTCTCTCTCTCTCTCTGTCTCTGTCTAGCTCTGACTGTGTTCTTACCTTTGTCTATCTGCTCCCCTTTTTTTAAGAAGTTGAAGAAGCTTAATTAAATGTAATGACCAAAGTTTTCGCCCAACATCTCGCTTACACAAACCATTTGCTTCAGTCCAACAAGGAATTATAACAACAATGATGAGTTAATACAGCATAGAGAAGCGCTTGTGCTGCGTTTCTAAAAGCAGTCACCCTGTGTCTGAAAGAAGCTATAGAGCTGTGAAATATTTATGCTCCATTATTGTGCTTATAGGGCACAATGAACACTTTATTACACAAGATAAGGCTGAAGTATTTCCTTCAGTCTGTCTAGTAGGCCTGGAGATTGCTTCCAAAAGTCTTCTCACAAATACCATATATACCTACATATAATACCTCTATAATAAATATGGGTTGTATCACTGTATAAATAAATATAGCAGTTTATATTATATATATATATGGATAATATTATCACATTATTACATGAATAAACTCTTGCTACCCTAAAGGTAAGAGTGTGTTTTCCTCCTTCATTTGTAGAGTTAGTATTTACGACCCCACCTCTTGTCAACAAATGTTGCTTGTCTGTGTGTATGTGAGTCTTACCTCCTTAAGATGCCCCCCAGCAGCGAGGCGTTTAGACATTCTGGAGGAGAGAGGCGGCGTTTGACTTCAGCGATGGTGACTTTATATTTGGAGGTAGAGCTGAGGAGAGAGAGGCGGCCCGGCACAGAGCAGAACAGATCTGTAGGGTTCACTACACACGTACCACCTGCAAACAACAACAACAACATAAATAAACAAACATCAGTGTGACTGAGGAATAGTTGATAACATCCAGACGCACTGTGTATGGTAGTGGATTTCTACACTGTATAAAAGTGGAACAGGGCTGAGGTTTATTTCACATGTCTGAAAGAATCTTGATTGATAAGGGTTGATTTTGTTCATTTCTTTGCTTTCTTTAAAACAAAGCATTTATTTGACTTTAATCAACCCAGTAAACTGTATGTTTCTAACACACCTGATCCTTCTAATCAGCGCATTAATAATCCATCTGAAGCTGAATGTCTGAAGGTGTTCAAGTAGGAAAAACACTAAAACATGCAGGACAGATCTACTCTGAGGACTGTCAGCAAAAAGAGTTCAGTGTAGTAGTGAAAAAGCTCTTTGACGCATGACAATAGTGGATTCTGTTGTGTTTCAAAGTTACTATATAGAACCAACTACAAGAGGTTTTATGTATGGAACTATTTACCCAGACCAAGAACAAATTACTAATACAAATGGTGCTTTGGGTTGAGTTCTATATAGTAGCATAGTACCAAATTTAATTAAAGAATGCTTGAAAAAAATCATTCATAGGACCAGGGTTTGTGGTCGGTGTTTTAAAAAACAAAGTTGTCTAAATAGTTTATGGATTAGATGTACTGTATGGTTCTAAAACAAAAGTTCTTATTGACATCCAGTTTATGAAAAAAGTCTTTAAAAAACTTCCTACTGATGCATTCTTCAAGCAACCAAAAAAAGGAATTTTGTCTAGGGCGTCGCTCCAAGGAACTCTTTTGAACGGCTGCAGTTTTAAGAGTTTTGTGTACAATTAAATTTTTGACGCAAAAAAGTTTGCCCAGATAGCGCATTGTAAATATATCCTACCCAACAATGTTTCACGATCGCAGTGACATTTCGGCTATTTTTATAGGAGATAGACTTTTGAAGAATACTTGAAAAGCTTCACCGTAAACTGCAAGCAAAGTGATTCAAGTACACACTTGTAAACTCATACAATTTTACAAGACATATATGTGAATTTAAGAGTAGTGCAGTGGAATGTAGCATCTGTGTTTAACCTATATATGATAGCGAACATGCACACTTAGAGTGGTGGGCAGCCACCTCAGTGCTCAGTGAGCAATTGGGGGTTATGTTGCTTAAAGGCACCTCAGTAAGGAATGTTGAGGCAGGAGAAAGCGCTGTTCTTACATTCCATCCGCCCCCACTATCTGCCTATCCAGGGAATTGACCCAGCAACCTTCTAGGCCCAAACCCACTTCTCTAAGCATTAGGTCAAGGCTGCCCCTGTTATAATGATATCATTCATAAATGTTGCACTCTTACACTCTATCTATGTATCTGTCTATCTATCTATCTATCTATCTATATATCTATCTATCCATGGGTCAGTGTCTGCCCTGTAAAGAGCCCTCTGTTTTTGTCCTGTCATCATGATTACACATAATAATCTGTTGATGCATGTTTACACACACACACACACAATAAAATGCACTCATATACAATCGATACATCTAAGACATTAATTTTTCATTTTTAATTGGTATCTTTGTCATTTGTAAAAGAAAAAAAAACCTTTATATCATGACTTTTGTTACATCCAAAGCATTTCAGT